>NC_141625.1:42896572-43046988 GCF_047967505.1 Dipteris shenzhenensis
ACCACATCATATTATCTATTGAGTGGATATGGTCCATCTATGCTCTTACAATAGATATGCTGCTTGGGCTATGGAATGAAAAATAATAAAGCTCCAAATAGGAGCTGGGTTATGTGTCTTGCAAACACCATAGAATCAATTTGCTTGTGTCAAAGGGCAACAATCATTTATACTACCTTTTAGCTTAAAACCACAAGGAATATCAACAATCTCTAGCTTGTAGCCTTGTTTGGGGATATTAGCTACTACAAAATCTCTCATATTATAGCAATAGACATTGTAATAATTAATTCATAAGGGGTTGGAGAGAGGGTTGGATGGACTTTCACCTCTTCCATGAGTCAACCCCTGCATGGAAATGGCCAATGACCTTTGGTAGTACGAAAACACAACCGTTCTAAATGTCATTGCTCATAACAAAGAACTTCAGCACTGGGGGTAATGGAGTTTGCATTTTGGGAAGCAAAGCTCGACGTGCAAAAGATGAGGGGAAAGTGTAGTGCTTTGGAACCTTAGAGAGATTGATGGGAGAAGAGCTAGGAGGAAGAAAATAGAGAAATCATTTCACTAAAATGAAAATTGGCAAAGTCCAAGAAAGTTAGTAGAAGAAGAAAGCACTGGGAAATTAGATGAAGTAACCAAGGAGAATATATGAGCTAAAAGGTAGAGTGGAAGTTCTCGAGGATCAATTGAATCCAACAATAAATAAGGTGCACATCTCAAGGATCAAGCTCAACAAGTGCAAGTAAAATTTACAAATGAATCTTCAAAGTTCTTTGAAGGCATTTGACAACATAGTCTCATGAGTTACAAGCAATGATTAAGGATCTTCTAATGCAACTAACAAAGCGATACGATGGCACCAACAAACATCCCACCAAAGAAGAAGGACAATGACAAAACTTGATTTGAGAGACACAAGAGCAAACAAAGAAACAAGGATGTAGATGCATGAGTTAGTCTCTAAAACAAAAGAACCAGATTAGGCACTATGGTGAATATGATTAAGACCATAACAGAGGGGGATTTATGTCACCCTCTAAAATCTATGCAATGACCAATATTATAAGATGTACAAGGTCATAGAGTTGTTGGAGACAAATGAGGTGTTATTGAATAATTGTACCATTCCCCCCATATGGATGGAGGAAACTAGGTAGAGACAAGTGGAGCAAGCAAGGACCATTAGCATCATGAGATGGTTTCAGCACAAGGATTAGGGATGATGTTGAACCCCTAAAGCTAAGGTGTTCAAAAACCAAGTGAATGCCAAGGAAAATGACGAAGTGATCCACATACAAAAGTTTGAGTAAAATGGAGCGAGTCCCAATCTTAGGCCTGTTAAGCAACCATAGAGTTGGATGGCTGAAAGTTATTGCAAGATCTTGCCCAACAGTCTTGGAAAGACCTTTGCACATGAGTCTTGATGGTGACATCAACGGACCACATTAAGGAGAGAGACTCATTGCATGGGGAACATGCCAATCGTGATGAAGGATTTAGGTTGGTTAATACTTGATTGTAAGGTAGGGCTGCAAGAGGTGGTTATTTGCATGACACATTTATTGAAAGGGCAGTGGTTGTGTAATGATGTTCTTTTCCTCCCCAAATTCTATTTACATCTAATTGGAAATAAAGCATCTTGGCTAGGTACACCTTGAAGTATATGATTCTAAAATTCAATCTATAGAGGGTACCTCTAGCAAGGTTATTCGTTCTTTAATGTTAAAATTTTCCTTAGACAATTACATTGTGGCTTGCAAGTATTTTATAGCTCCTGCAGGTACCTTAACGGCGAAAGCCACCATTCTTGGTAAAAGCTTGGATCCAAGACAATTACAAAGGATTATTTGGTGATGAGTCAACCCAACAAGATGTGCTAAGAACTACCAACTGGCCCAACATTCAAGCACCAACATCAACATCCACTTTTGCTTCTCAACCTTGGCAAGCACCTTACCAACAAAAAAACAAAGAAGAAGAGCAACCAAGCAAATATGGGTCTGAAAGGATCTATTGAATGCTCCAGGATACTTTGAGGGTGAATCATTATTTTGGATTCCAAAGAAACCTCAACATATAAAGCCACCCCCTCCTCTAAACATCGAGCCTCACCATTGCCAGCCACCCCTTCATGTAAAAAACAAAGCTCAACATCAAAGAAGAAGATGACACCATCCAATAAGGAAGGTACATTACCAATGGGTTCCCACAAGACTACTTGAGGCCCAAGGATATTACCTTGGAAACTCTTATATATGGGTACCCAAGCCTTGCCATAGCAATCAACAACCCATCCATGCTTGCCCTAAGCCTAAATGTACATAATCGCCATCGCAAAAGCAAGTGAGGAGCCCCAAATCTATCAATACAAAAGTATCAATGAGTCCAGATGCACCAATAATAGTCACACAAGAACCTACTCTGCAAATATGCCAAGAATAGCGAGAACCTGCTTGCAAGGATAAGGGAAAAGCACCAATGCAGGAGGATCATACAAAAAGGAATTCATCTACCTCCTCTTGAGTAGTTACACAAGAACCTATCTCAAAAAGGGAGACGGTAACACAAGAACCCACTCGACCACAAGTCTATCAAAAGGCATGTCAATTTATTGCATCATCTTCAAGGCAACTGGTAGTAACATAAGAACCTGTCTTAAAAAAAGAGACAGTAACACAAGAACCTGCCAAGACAAAAGATGAATCCACGTCGGGAGCCACACAAGAACCTTCCTTACTGAGAAATTTAGCATCTAGCTTCAGGATAGCTACGCAAGAATTGGCTACACAAGTAATGCCCATCAAAACGGAAGTCCCACAAGAACTTTCCAATGTGAACAACGAATTATCTTCATCCTTAACAACTTTCTCAGTTGAAACTTGGGCTTAACAAAAGCAAAATATCTCTGAGACATTGCAATCCTACTCACATTTGATACATAGAACATATATCACTTTATTATGATGAGTATCATAGAAGTGGTACATGTGGGAGATTGCAATGTTCAATGGTGCAACACTGACAACAAGAAACATGCCAATAGTAGACCCACAAGAATCTACTCCTAAAAATGGAGTAGCTCCACAAGAACCTACTGTTGCAATCAACGATCTTAAAGAACTTCAAGCATCCTTGTTGCCAATGGGATGACAACTATCGCCAACAAAGATCTCCATTGATGTCTTACCGACTCTCCTTTGAAGTGATTATAAGACTTACACGAGGTCCCGAATAGCTATACAATTAATATTCCTCTAGTGGTCTACAAAATGATTTTCTTGCTAGGTCTGGGTCACAATTGGTCAATATGTCATTGCACTCACCTTCTAATATACTCACTTGGTATTAAGGCCATTTAGGTATTCTGAGTGCCTATGCCACAAATGGCATTGCAAAGAGATGTGAATGTTGGAGGCAATGAAAAGGTCTGATGTTTGATAGTAATTGGTTGCTTTGTGGGGATTGGAATGTGGCAAAAGAGTTGGATGACAAGCCACATGGTGGTAGGGGTTCTTTCAGAGTTGAATGTGAAGCATGGGAGGATTTATTTTTAGAAAGGGGGTTGATTGACTGTATGGAGTTGGACATAGAGGGACTAGGTGAATTTTCTTGGAGCAATAGATGAAAAGGAGAGAAATTCTTTGTAGGGACAATAGGTAGATTTTATGAGTCAGGTGAGGGTTGGTGGTTGCGAGCTCCATTTGAAGGTTTATATGTTCAGTCAACTCTGATATGATCATATGGTGTGGAGGTTATCTTTGCCTATGGTGAGTGGTTAGTCTTTGGATGTACCATACAAATTTAACAAGAAGTTTTTCAGATGTAAACAAATTTGTAGAGTAATTCATGAAACTTACAAAATCTGTGCAAGTGGAATTGAAGATCCATATGCAAGGTGGGACACAAGCATATGTGGGGTTGCTATTGGGTGGGTCCTGGGAGAAGGGACACTTGGTTAAGGTAGGGGTTCCTTTTAGATTGGCACTTGAGGATGCTCTGTGTGATCTGATTATGGGTACTTTGTTGGTTGAGATGGAAGGAGCATTTTAGGCTAGGGAAATCAAAGAGGTTGAACTTGCATGGGTGAGGAGTAGACAACTATGGTTGTTGATTGGGGACTACCTTCTATAGAGTTCTTCAAGGCTATGAAAGGAAGCAGACTCATGAGTTGGTAGATAGAGTGATGAATAAGCAAGGGAAATTAGCCACAGAGTTTTGGAATGAGGTGTTCAAGTCTAAATTGAGCATGATTGTAGGGGTGCAGGGTACAAAATTAGGACTAGGTGGATGTTGTGAATGTGGCTCTTGTTGACATTGTTTATAGGGTTTCAAAGAAGTTGGTGGGCAAGGCCATTCTCTATTTGCGCATTATGAGAGGCCATTTGCACCATTGAGAAACACAAGGCCATGGCTCGAATAGGTTGGCTGTTGAATTCTTTATTTGTTTCTAGGATACTATTCAGATGAGGTTCATGAATAGGGTTTTTTTCCTAAATAGTAGTCACTAGTGGCATGTGGGGGATTGGAGACCCATAATGATGTTAAACACTTCCTATAAGATTATTTATAAGTTTATGAGGATTAGGGATGTTGGCATGGCAGTTGATAGGAAAATAATGGGATTTAGGTCAAGGACATGTTCAAGAATGTGCATAATTTTTCAGCGGCCTTATATTATGTGCATGTTGGTTAGAGATGTATCTTGTTTGGGTTTGATCAAGGCATATGAAAAAGTACAATGGGACTTTGTATTTGCTATCTTGGATAGATTTGGCTTTGAGGTTAGTTTTGGTTGGATGGTTGCATCGTTGTTTGGTAATGCCTCTGCAATATTATGCCTCAATGGAAGAGTGGTTGGAAGGTAGGAATCACACCACTCTATGAGGGAGGGGTGTCCTTTGGTTCCCTAGCTATTTGCTATTTGTTTTATTTCCCTTATCTTGATGTTCAAGGAGGGTATTTTCAATGGGTCAATTAAGGGGGTCTATGCTTCCATCTGGAAGTCAAATTTGCTCCCAGCTTCTTGCAAATGACCTTGTTGTTGTTTCTAAAGAGGATCGAGTTAGGTGAAAATCTTTGATGTCTTGCAAAACTTTGTGCTGCTTTAGGTTCTAATTGTAGTTGGTCTAGGACGTTTGTGGTTAGGGTGGATCAAGGATCGTTAATTGGATGGGTTGGAGCTTACCAATTGGTGTGGAGAGAGGAGAGTGTGCATTATTTGGGATCCTAGATGGGCTTGGATATTTCATTTCATCAGTGGTTTAATTGGTTCAAGGATAAAATGAGGCAGAAGCTCCCATCATGGGGGGGATGCATTGGGATGGAATGCTTGAGTGTTCATTATTCAGCATGTGCTGGCCATGGATTCAACCTATATTGCTATAGTTTCTCAAACTGCTACATGCCATTGCTTCAATGTATTTTGTTATAGTTTGAAATTTTGACAAATGTCACTAGTAAGAAGTTGAGAAAATGCTAAGGACCTTTATGTGGACAGAGGATAATGCAATGTGGAATGCTCTAAAGGTTCCTAAGTTGAGAAGAGGATTAGGTGTTCTGATTGTGGGGTTCAAGAATGTGGCAATTGAGCAAATGGTGAATTTTTGAGTGTTCAGCACTCTGGGTTGAGATTGTTAAATGGTACATTAGATAGGGAATATCTAAGGTAGTGGACAACTGGGTGGCATTGAATTAGTATGAGAAACTCTTCTCAGGGTTTCCATTGAAGATTATTGGCTCAAATTTAGTTGTCAGGCTTGTTGATGCATGGAAGATTCGCTACCACCTGGTTAATTGGAAAGGGTGAAGGGGGCTAAGAGGTGATGCTAGTCTCCATGAAAACATTTGGTGGAGTCTAGCTATCATGGCTAATCAAAAACCTTTGGCAATGATGCATATGTCGGGTGAGGAGCTTGTAGAGGAAGGGAGGTAGATCTTTGATTTATTTGTGGGACACTAGGAAAGCTGATTGGAAATCATTAGAGGAGATGCAACTATAGTTTGGCCTGATTGAAAGAGAGGTGAACTTTTTGAAGTCGATGTTTGGGATGTGTTAGTAGAGTGGCATCAGATATTATTATTTATAGTAGATGTTATGATGATTGAAAGAATAATCGTGCCATTGTCCATGGCCATAGCTTTTCCATATATCATTCTTTTGTACATTCATTGCACTTTTTGCTAATCCATGTTCATTGCTTCCTTGCACAAATTGCTACACTCTGGTTGCTTGGGATGCAATTGGTCACTTGTTACTCAATTTGAGATATTAGTAGGTTGCACAATCATTTGCATGCAGCTCTCCACCATGATCTTTGCAGATCACTTCTTGAGAGGAAGAACTTCAATTTCTCAAGGAATCAAACTATTCACATATTCCTTCATCACGTCTAGGGCTTCCTTGGCCCATTCATTGTGTGCTATTTTCTTTGTTGGATCAGCACCTAGACTCCATGGATTGATTTCCCTCAAGCCAATACATCTTTGCCATTTACTTTCCTTTCTGCACCCTCCTCAGGTTTGCGAATTGGGATTTGTGGTGTTCATCTATGTCTACTCATGCGGTGGCCAATTAAAGCTGTCATGAAAACTTTATTGAGTTATAACCATGAAAGCAAGAGCTATCGTGATTCGGAGCCACAGCCACACTTTGAGGGGCAGATCAACATTGGGAGCTGCAATTAGTGGCATTGATCGAATGAAACTCCACATTGGGAGTTGCAAGTTGTGATTTCGATCGATTGAAACTCTTCTTATGAGCAAAAATTAAACTATCTTGAGATTTTTATGAGAAAATCAAGCTCTCCTGATTGTTGATTGAAGCCCTTCTCACACTCTTATCGAAAATCAAACTATGGTAGAATTTTTCTTGCCATTGCCTACAAGCTACTGTGATTTCTATTAGGGAGCTTCGCACTCAAGCTATGGTTATTGAGGTCTTCTATTAGTTGTATCTATAAGAAAAATCACTAGTCATCTATAGATTTTGAAATGTATAGATAGTCGTTAAGTATAGCTTGTGAATTGTAGCATTTCAAAAGAGATAAAAAAGAATCCCGTGCTCCTAGATTTCAAGAAATCTGTCACTAGGATTGTAATTTGCATCTGAGGAACTGATTGCTATGGGGATTAAAGGCGACTGTACCTTAACCTCGTCTATGTACAATACTCATACACATATATATATGGATGACATAGAAGATTAGGGTGTTCTGCATCCATGAAAAATTGTGTGGCTCTCTCTTCTGGCTCTCCCTCTCTCTCACCCTCTTCTGTTCTGCTTTCGTTGTTGAAATCTCTCAACTAGTATCAGAGCACAGGTGTTCTAGCTCAGCTTGAGTGTGTGCTTGGAGACCAAATTCTGTTGCCACAACTCTGTGGGAGAAAGGAGAAGCTTTGTTGGCTGACTTTACCTATATCTTGGTGTACATAGACCTTGCAGAAACCTTTGGCAAGTTCTCTGAGTGGTTTTGCAGCAACAAAAGACTTTTTTAATGATTCCCCTATTTCTTTTGACGAGACTGAGAGTCTAAAATGATCTTCCTGCTTTTAGTATCCGTTGCACTTTGGGAGTTCAAAAACCCCTTTATTCTTGAATTTTGGATCATTTTGTTGGATTTTTGACTCACAATCTCTACTTCAATGTTTTTCTACCAGTGTGTTAGAACTCAAGTTTGAAGTGACCATTTGTAGACTATCAATTCTGGTGGACTCAAGAGGTTCTAAAACTTCTATGATGCTCATCATTTGCACTCTGGTGGTATTTATAAATAGATTTGTTTGCAAAAACGTTTTTTGGTCTATGTGTTGGACCTGGTGATTGCGACACAGTTTTCAAAACCGTCTATTCCATTGCATTTTGAAGGCCCAAAGACCTATACCTGTCAGCTCTTGTATGATTTCATGGAGATTTGGAGAAGTTTTCTCTCGCTGAGACATTGAATTATCCTGTTCAAAATCCATTAAAAGGTTCAAACCTTTGTTTTTTTAATTACAAGTCAATTGCAAGGGTTGACTCCTAGTTTCCCATTCATCGATTGGCATTTTAGAGTTCCAATCGAAGAGAGATATTTGCATGTTGTCTTACTGAGTCCGATTATGTAGTGATGCCCATGTTTTAAGGCATCCCAGTTTCTATTTTCACTAGCAGTCATTGTCATAAGGCCATGATTTTTTTGATATACCTTATGCAAATCACTTTGGTTGCAGTCTAAGCCTTGTGCACTCATTTGTGGTTTGCATTAGGTTATAGTGGATGCTTTATAGCCCATTTGAATGCATTACAATCCTTGTTGGATGCACTAATAGGATGCTTTATTGATGGATGTTTAGCATGCAGATTTATGCTGAGTGATAGCTTCGACACATTGTAATTGATGTACTGATAGTGCTATGCTTTCTTGGATGAGACATTATTGATGCTTATGCCCATGGAATTTATTTTTTCTTGAGGCATTTGGCTCTTATCGGCATTGGGTTTGCCATTGTTTTGTCATTGGAGGTTGACATTTTCTTTTGGGCCAGATTTGCTCATATGGATGCATAATATATGCACATGAGTCAGATTCATTTTGATTCTTCGATCCTTGAGTTTTGTTGACACTATCCTCCATTAAAAGATATATTTGGGTTCACCTGGTATTTGGTGTGATTTCTCTCTTGTAGGTACTAGCATTTGAGATTTTGCTTTATTTGCATCATGGCATCATCTTCCATGTTTGAAAAGGAGTTTTTTAGCATTTAAAACATTGATGTGATAAAATTTTATTTGTGGAAAGAATAGATAAGGGATGTGCTTATTCAAAAGAAGTAGACTAAACCCTTGGCATGGATTAAAGCTAAGCCTACAGATACGTCTGAGGATGATTGGAATGAGTTGGATGCATTAGCAAAGTCTAATGTTAGACTTCATCTTGTAGAGTCAGTTTATTTCACAGTAGTAAATGAGCAATAACTCTGCACCTGGTGGAGTACTGAAGGTTGATGATGTTGTAGGTAGCTTGTTGGCCAAGGAGATTAGACAAAAGTCTATGGATGGCAACAAGTAGGATGCAGCCTTAAATGTGCAAAGGGGTAGTCTATCATAGCTCAAGGGGAAGTCCCAAGAAAGAGGGAAGTCTTGTAGCAAATCATGGGCATGGAACATTGAGTGTTACCATTGTGGCAAGAAGGGCCACATGAAAAAGAATTACTACAAGTTGAAAAGAGAGCAAAAGGATAATAAAAAAAATGCGCATTGGGGTGCAAATAAGAAGGAAGAGAGTCCAAGGGAGAACAAAGGAAAAGTGAAGATCGAGGAGATCAATGTAGTCACACTCATTGATAATAGTGACAATGACATTCTCTTCATGTCTAGTCTACATGTAGAGTTGCTTACCACTTCAGATGATGCATATTTCCAAGATTGGATTTTGGATTCTGGTGCTTCATTCCATGTTTCTCCCCACAGGGAATGGTTCTTCACTTATGATAGTGGAAAGACAGGTGGTGTGCATCTTGGAAATAACTATGCATGTGACATAGTTGGAGCATGTGACATAAAATTTTCTTTTGCAAATGTGTTTGCATTTCTTTTGAAAAATATGAGACATGTGCCTAAGTTGATCAAGAGTCTCATTTTAGTGAGTCTGCTAGATGACGCTGGTTTTTAGACCACCTTTGCCTTTCAGAGTTGGAAAATTGAAAAGGGCTCTATGGTTTTGGCAAGAGGTGCCAAGTTTGGGACATTGCATCCCTTACATGTATCAGGGGTGTCTGATCACCTTGTTGCAATAACTGAGCAGCCGAGTACTTCTTTGTGGCATTGCCGGCTGGGGCACATGAGTTAGAACAGAATAAAACTCTTATGCCATTTGGGTTATGTATCGCATTTGGGTTTTTTTTAACTTTGAATTTTGTGAGAATTGTCTCTTTGGGAAGCATAGTAAATCAGCCCATAAAAGAAGGGGAAAGAAAGAGCTTGAAAAGCTTGACTTGGTGCATTTAGACAAATGTGGTCCCATGCCTACATGGTCATTAGGTGGGGCTGAATACTCTGTGACATGAGTGAACTCATCTCCGATTGCATAGCATACTCCCACTTGTGCTGATCCTCGTGCATCATAGCCTCTCTGTAGTAAGAAGGCTCCCCGTAATAAGTAAGCATCACATAGTCTGCCCCTAGAACAAATCTCTCACGCAGTCTAGACACTCCAACTGATCTTCTCAAGGGCATTTTAGCTTTTTGTCCTACCCACATATCAGCGATAGTTGGCTCATCATTTCCACTAATAGATGATCTAGCATCTGTCATTGATTGTGTACTTGTGGGAGTATCTGGTAGCATCATTTCATGCACATTTGATTTATGGATAGCTTGCTGTCCTACCTACATATCAGCCACATTTGGCTCATCATTTCCACTAATAGATGATCCATCATTTGCCCTTGATTGTGTACTTGTGGGAGTACCTGGTGGCACCATTTCATGCACATTTGATGCATGGACAGCTTGTCTATCAACATATGCAAGTGATTCTCCTCATTTCCACATCCCTCATGGGTGTCTTATGCATCTTCTTCTCATTGAAGACCACATCATGGCTTTGAATGATCTTCTTTTCTTTTGGATCCCAAAGATAATAACCCATCTCTCCACTTTCACCATAACCAAGAAACATGCATTTTTTAGACTTAGGATCTAGCTTCTTTCGAAGCTCTTTTGGCACATGTGCATATGCCTCACACCCAAATATATGCAAATGATAGTAAGAGGGATTCTTGCCACTCCCTGCATCTTCAAGAATACCAGCATCGAAACTTTTACTATGTGATCTATTGATCACATGCACTGTAGTCTTCATTGCCTCAACCCAAAAACCACTAGAAAGGCTTGCATTGGAAAGCATACATTGCAACCTTTCCTGAATGGTGCGGTTCATCTTTTTTGCAACTAGATTTTGCTCTAGAGTAATAGGGGACGTGAGCTCCCTCTTGATCCCACATGTATCACAAAAATGCTGAAAGTCATGAGAGGTATAGTCTCTACCATTATCAGCCCGTAGGCATTTAAGCGTTCTATCTAACTGATTTTCAACTAAAGCCAACCATACCTGGAACACATCTCTCTTCCAAGCTATAGCATAAGCCCACACTTTCCTAGTTGCATCATCAATAAGACTTGGGACTTGGTTTCTTTGCCATGGAAAGAAAGCATTGCCATCTAAAAGGGACTACAAGATGAAGATCACAGGTAATAATGTGCCTAAGTACAAGGACCATTTGGTTGCTAAAGGGTTCAAGCAAGAGAAGGGTGTGGACTTTGATGAGATCTTCTCTCCGGTTGTGAAGATGACCACACTTAGATGCATACTTTGTACTTGGACTTATGTAGTAGAGGATATGGAGCTTATGCAAATGGATGTCAAGATAGCTTTCTTGCATGGGGATCGGCATGAGGAAATTTACATGATACAACCGAAAGGCTTTGAAGAAAAGGGCAAAGAACATTTGGTTTACAAGTGGATAAAGAGTCTCTATGGCCTTAGCAAGTGCTTAGAGAATGGTATCAAAAGTTGATGCTTTCATTTGGTCCCAAGGTTTCAGAAGAAGTGAAATTGATCACTGCCTCTACACTAAAAGGGCTAAGAATAATAGCTTGATACTCTTGGCACTTTATGTGGATCATATGCTATTGGCTAGCAAGAACAATTATGAGCTGGATGCCTTGAAGGCCAAGTTGCATGAGGCCTTTGACATGAAGGATTTTGGACCTGCAGATCATATTCTTGGTATCCGCATCACGCATGACCGGAGTAGAAGACTCCTTTGGCTTTCACCAAAGAAGTATGTTACAAAAGTATTAGAGCATTTCAATATAGATGTGGCAAAGGTAGTAAGTAATCCATTTCCTCCATATGTGAAAGTGAGTTAGGAAGATAGTCCCAAATTAGATGAGGAGAGGGCCATGATGGCCAAGGTTCCATATGCATCAGTAGTTGGGAGTCTTATGTATGCTATGATAGCTACTAGACCAGACATTGCATTTGCAGTGGGAGTTGTTAGCTGATATATGGCTAATCTAAGAAAGAGGCATTGGGAGGAAATTAAGTGCATCATGAGGTACATGAAGGGTACCAAGGAGACGTGCATCTACTTTGGCAGATGAGAGATGTGTGTACTTAGGTACACAGATTCAAACTATGCAGGGCATAGTAGGAGATCCAATTCTAGTTATGTGTTCACCTTTGCAGGTGGTGCAATGTTGTGGATGTCTCATGCACAAAAGTTTGTTGCTTTGTCTACCATAGAGGCCGAGTATGTTGTAAGAATTGAGAGTAATGAACTCAACTTTTTAATGCACGAGTAGCATGACCTGTCTCCTGATGGGTTAGAGACCCCCTCCGCTGTGGGTCTCAATGTGGGATCTTAAAATGTATTTAATTTTAAGAATAACATTTAAAGTCTCAAGGCCCCCTCCACCATAGGCATCGCTTGGCTTGGTTCTATGCTTGGCTTACTCAATGATTCAGCTAGATGTGTGGCCATGTGATAATGATCGAGGGGGTACACCTAGGTGGAGGTGGAAGTAGCATCAAGGGTGGCAACTAAGAGGAGAAGGGAAAGGGGGGGTGATGTCACCATTGCAAATGGATGAAATGAGTGAGAGGTTGCAGAGAAAGAGAGTGATGGATGAAGAGAGCAAGCAGGGAGGGCATAGTTTTATTGGAAGCAAAAAGCAAGAATTCAATGATGCAGAGCTATCATTCTAGATTTTAAAACATGTATGCTTGTCATATGGGGACATGAAAAATAATGAAATAATAATCACAAAAGAATTGTGATTGTCAAATTGTATTTCCCTTAAGAAATACATGTTTTTTAATGATTTTTAATGAAATCAAATAATGGACTTTGTTGAGAAGAAATTGATAGAGGCAAACCAACATTAGGTGGTAAGTCTTTGTAAAAAAACCCATCTTTTCAAGAATATGCCACAAAAGCTTCTCCATAAGTTAGTAAACAATAATCTGGATTTAGGCTTAGTGCAAAACAAAGTTTTATTTAAACACATACACATAGTGCCAAATGATTAACACTAGAAGAAATTAGGATTGTGTAGGTGACCGTTGATTCCAACATTTCCAATAGAATCAAGGATTTTCGGATTTTACATCCTCTATCCTACTTGTCTAATTATGTAGGCCATGATGTAGCGTTAATCTCAATAAGAGCTCCTTGCCAAGTTCACTAAACTTGGCAATTTGGTGATCTCCCTCGTGATATAACCACTCTGTTGCATCTAGTGTGAATTGAGACTCTATCACTCGTGAATATTTCTTTGTGCTTGCAGAAATGTTGTTTTACTGCTTATATGCATAAAGATTTGATTACTCATGATCACAACGAGTCTTGTCATTTGATCTTGCCATCAATACAACCAATCATTGTAAGAAAAATCATTTTCCTTGTGAAATTCATCCAAATTACCAATCAAAAATTAAACTTTGTGCTCACTCCTAAAGCATGTTGTATCATGAGGGAGAAGTTTAAAAACGGGACATATTGTTGGAGCAATGCAAGTTTAAATAGCCCATAAGAGCAACGCTCCATGGGTTCTTGGTACATAGAGCACCACTCAATTGGTGAGATAGGAATACATAATATAACAAAAGTAAAATGGGAGTGAGCTTTATTCATCCACAATCTAAGCCTCAAGCCTTATTGACAACTTCTGTTATATGTTCCACATGACTTTTGATTTACAGTCACAAATGAATCAAAATAATATTAGGCACAATTCAAATCATTTATAAGTACTTTTATATCAATTGCTATTTGCAAATAATAATGCTCTCACAATACTCCGTAAAAAAATACTTTTAATATATCTATTCTTCATGCAACATGGATAATTACCAATAAAAATTATGAAGCCAAAATTAGATTAATAGCAAGGGAACGTGATTCATTAGGCAATAAGCATGTAAACAACCTTGCCAATTCAACAATAATAGTTTGCAAAGCAACTTCTCATCATTTGAGAGCTTGGTCCCTTTCTTTTCAATAAAAAAGGGTAGAATAATGCTACAACCATGTTGAGAGTTCACGCTCAACATCATGTGATCATGTGTGCATAGCACCATCATGTAATCACATGTGCATAGCACTAACCAATAGAGTGCTATAAAGAAAAGGGTTAGATGCCCTAACCCTAACCCTAAATGCGTTTGTATATATTCTACATTTTCAACTAAATCTAGTGTACAGTTAGTCATTTGTGGTGTGCTCTCTAGCTGTGCCCTCTCTTCTCATCTCCACTCTTCTCCTCTCCCCTCTTCATATTTTGTCATGGTGTCAGAGCATGGTTTTGCCTTCTGCTGAGGTGCCATCCTCCTTGTGAGAGTGAGATATTGATTGAGAGATTGAGATCAAGTTTTCTCTTCCGTGAGAGAAAATTTTTGTTCATTTTGGAAGAAATTCCATCCACTTCCATTCATTGAGAGTCCATTCCTTTGAAAGATTTTCATTGCAAGAGTGTAGAGACTTTCAGCTAAGTTTGTGAGAAAGATACTGAGACTTCATCGAGAGAAAGAGAGATCTGAGATACATCTAGCTCTGAGATACATCTCTTCCCTTGAGAGATTGAGAGAGCTATTCTTGCTGTATTTGATTTCCTATTTTATTTGTCTTTTGAGAGCATTGAGAGAGTCTTGGCTTCCCTGCAATACAGGTTGCTAAAGCCAAAGCAGCATGCAAGCTAGAGGGCTCAAAGAGCGCCTCTTCTACTTCAGCGACTAAGAAAGACTGCTCTAGCCCATTTCCAAAGAAGTGACTTAGCACCTTCAAAACCTTCTGCATGGCAGTGCAATAGCACGGGCATTGATGATGATGGACTCTCCACACATAGTGCAACAAGGCGCCTCATCAACCCACCTAGCATAAACGATGTCCGGCTCTCCAGTGACCTCCATCGACAGACCAACTGCTCTTCAAAGTTGCAAGCTTCTACTCATAGCCTAGCACCCAGCACCCATGCCAGTGAGCTCCTAAGCTTACTGTATGAATCAACTGCAAAACATTGATTGTGGCAAGTGAAATTTGAATTATCGGTGAAGATAGAATTGTAATATATAAAATCTGATATGTATTACAAGGCTTGTGGCAAATGATGTTGGAAATAGCCAAGAGGCTTTACAAGACTAAAATGAGGTGCACAATGCCATGAAATAGCCGAATAGGCTTTACAATGATGGCATGTGTGTGTGAAATCAAATCATGTGCTATCTGCCCACTGAACAATCGACAATGCCTCTGAACAACTCTGAAGTTTGCTCACTAAACTGATGAACATTAGGTTTCAGGTAATGTGATGATGTGAAATCATATGTGAGCATATGGACTGACTCCGAGTAGGTACTAGTTGGGAATTTTGGGCATGGCTTAGATTGGCAACTTGGGGAGATTCAAAGCATCCCCTCGATGGCGATCTAGTCTACTCTGATCTAGATGTATACCAACCATCGATTGATGAAAGAACAACAAATAATTCCTTTTCTTTTGTTCTTTTTAAGTGCTGGGTCAGATGTGTCGATGTAGAGGCTGATGTGTGTGTAGGAAGTGGATTTGTTGACGAAGCTTAAAAGTGAGTGATACTTGCACCAAAATGTGTGCTTGATGTGACAAGCATGTAGAGCATAAAAAATCGAGCAACTTTCCTTTTTGGACTATCCTCAAATTCTTCCTGGATCAAGAGATACGACTTGTTCTAGGTAGAGGGGCAAAAGGAGTGCAAATGTGCTCAATGATGATGTGTCACTGTGGATCACATGCAGTGATGATGTGGCATTGTGCCTAGCAAGAGGTATGCCTTTGAAGTAGTGTGCTGAGGTGGCAAGTGTGTGGCACATGCAAAATGCCAAGTGTGCCAAGCAGGAGGTCAGTGTGCCTGGCAAGAGACTGCCACGTGATGTGATAGCTGACTGGACTAATGAGATGGTAGACTTGTGATGTGGTAGTGATAATGGTAGCTGATGATGTGGCTATGCTGAGTGGGAGCTGAGGTGATAGATGATGTGGATGCCATGTGTTAGGGTGATGTGGCAAGCGTTAACTGGTCAACGTGTTGACGTGGTGGTTGACTAGACTATTGACATGGTAGTAGATTGATGATGTGGCACAGTGACATGGCAGATAAGATTCCTTGATGACATGGCAGACAAGATGCCTTGATGACATCGTAGCCTTAACCACAACAGACGCCACTATCTGCAAAATGGCATAAGAGATATGGTCATGTCAATTTCAAGTACTTGTTAGATCTCAAGAATCAAAATATGGCAAATGGGATTCCTGAGCTACAGTTTCTTGG
The DNA here is from genome assembly GCF_047967505.1 of Dipteris shenzhenensis. NCBI lineage: Eukaryota > Viridiplantae > Streptophyta > Polypodiopsida > Gleicheniales > Dipteridaceae > Dipteris > Dipteris shenzhenensis. Next base: position 42,912,924 of record NC_141625.1, read on the forward strand.
AAAAGTTTGCGAAACATGCTGCTTCAGTAAACAAAAGCGAACCAACTTTGGTAGAACTACCCCTCGTGCATGAGGTATTCTTGATTTGATACATATAGATGTATGGGGTTATGCCCAAACTATTAGATATCAATGCTCCACTCTCGTGTAACTATGCAGGAACCAGCTAACTCTACTTGTAAGCCTCCCATATGAGGAGAAGGCATTTAAGTAGCTCGGTTATCCAATAGGTCCTGGTTTGGATATTAGATGGGGGCCATGTGTGGCCTGATGGCTGGATGGCTTCAGATAGAGTTGGCACACCGCCAACTAGGCTACATGCAAGTGCGGAAAGGCATCCCTTAACTGACTGCATTGAGGGTAGATGGAGCATTTCCTGGGGTAGCCCACTCTCGGGTTACGGGGCCCGTTTGGAGCCTCAGATGATCCCGGATGGCTTTGGTCCAAATGGGGACAAAAGCTTAGTTGCTCTGTTTTACACACCGATTTTATCGTATGGTTGGTGGCCTATTTCAGGACCGACCGTGGGAGAATCTGTATGCACCTTCATGCTAGATTCTCATTGGTGATAGTGATGCCAATCGCAGTCATCTGATCGCGCAAATTCTTCACCCTAGTGATGAACTTCTCTGCCGCTTCCGACTCAGACAACTCGTTCGCGAGTTGAGTCTCCAGATTCTAAATCTGCATTTGATTCGTGGTCTCGTACTGATTTTTCAAGACAACTTCTTCACCTTGGTAATGAACTTCTCTGCCTCCTCCGCTGTGGTGACATGTTGAATTAATGCCATGATGGAATCACTAACACTGCAGACAATAGAACATAGTGCATCTGCATTTCTTCTTGTCCACACAAGAATCTCATCCGTAGTTGGTACTATCTGTTGTCCTGCATAGGCTGGATCCGGTCTCGCAACTGGCCTCACGTCCATCCCAGTAGCAGTGTCCCAAAGCTCGTATGCGCTTAGGATGGTCTTTATCTTGAAATTCCAAAGTGGATAGTTAGAGCCGTTCAACTTTTCGCTTTCACCGAACGGTGGGATTCGTAGTCTTGCGGGCTGGGCCATCTCTCACAATCTGCTCGCAAATAGAAGCACACTACCAAATCTTCTTGCTAGAGTTCAGGCTCTGATACCATGTAAGAAAATAATACAACGTCTGTGCTCAACAGATAATAGGATCTCGTACGCAAGAGAGAAAACAAGATAGTATGGAGAATCAAAAATTTGATTACTATAGAATTGATACAATAGATGGCACTGCTTCCCAACTGTGTGCTCCTGTGAAAGAAACTTCAATGGCATGCTGGAAAGAGTAGAAGACAAAGGTTGGATGCTAAGGAATCAGGGTTGCTATAGCCAGTGATGAAATGGGCTTCACGAGCTTGCTCTTATATAGCCACTAGTCGTAGTTGGTTAGGCTCAATTGGGTGACCGACCCAGTCTACCCAAACCAAAGTATGACGGTCTTGTTATGGCGCTAAATACGTAGAACAAAAACCGCCCCTCAACTTTGAGGATTTTAGTGAGATGTTTCTGGAGGAGGAGATGCGTCAAAAGATGAGGACTGGAGAAGATTCGGCTTTCTGGACTGGATCAAAGAAAGGTAAGGGTAAGGACTCTCGTAACCCATCTTCTTCTAATGATAAAAAGAGAAAGAAGAAGATCAAGTGCTTCTATTGCAACAAGGCAGGGCACAAGCAGAATGAGTGCCGAAAGAAGATTGCAGATGAGAAGAACGGAGTAAAGAAAGAGTCCAGCAATAGCATGCAGGCAGTACCAGTAGAGCTATTCATCGCAATTGAGGAGATTTTCACAGAGGCAGTTCATGTACCTGCAGATGAACTGTGGATCATTGACAGTGGTGCATCACGCCACATGACCAGTCGGAAGGATTGGTATACCTCTCTACAGCCGATAGGGAATGACATCCTGGTAGCAGTCGACAATGATGCAAAATGTCCAGCAAAAGAAAAAGGTACGATTGCTCTCAAGTCAGATGGAGTTGTTAAACAGTTGTCAGATGTTCTTTATGTGCCAGATATCAAGAGGAACTTATTGTCCGTTTCCGCGATCACGGATTGGGACCTCAAAGTTCAATTCGATAAGAATGGCACATAGATTCTAGATCTTCAAGGGAAGGTCATTGGTAAAGGTACACGACGCAACAACATTTATGAACTCTCAGCTTTCAATGCTCGAGCCGATGTGAAGAACACTAAGCAATGGCATGAGAGGTTTGGTCATCTAAACCTTAATTCTTTGAAGGAGATGCATAAAAGTGAAATGCTTGTAGACCTACCAGAAATTTCAGATCTGCCTGATGTATGTGAAGCTTGCATGATGGGCAAGCAGTAGCAGCATCCCTTTCCCAAAGAGGCCAGTAGGGCAAAGGCTCCTCTAGAGCTCATTCACATGGACCTCTGTGGAAAGATGGAGATGGAAGCTTTGGGTGGTTCCTACTACTTCATGATGCTGATCGACGACTACAGTAGAAGGATATGGATATACTTCCTGAAGACTAAAGACGAGGCTTTTAGTAGGTTCAAGGAATGGCATGTAATGGTTGAGAAAGAAACAGGGAGGAAGGTGAAGAAGTTGAGATCAGATAGAGATGGAGAGTTCACATCAACTAAATTCAAAAGTTACTGCAAAAGTCATAGAATCAAGAGGCAGAAACCCCCGCCACATACATCACAGCAAAATGGAGAAGCAGAATGCAAGATCACGTCATCTGCAAAATGGGCCGGAGTATGATGAAACGGAAAAATTTGCCAAAGACTTTCTAGGCTGAAGCATGTAAAACTGCAGTTTACATAGCAACCATTACGAAGCAGCATACAATTGTAATATGTCCATGTAATGAGAAGTAGGCCATTCGTTCTTTCCATAGGCAAAGTGCTAATAACGTTGAACACCTCACTAGTAGCACTGGTGATCACGGCCCTATGATAACATTGAGGGTGATAATGTATACTTCGTGACTTCGATGTGAGACAAGAGAGAGAGAGGGGGAGGTCACCTCTGGACAAGTATTATGTGCCAAAGTTCGATGTATTCCTTGTGTAGATGGATATTGAAACAAAACTGTTGCACTTAGTCTATAAGGATCTTACATGACTTTGGTTCATGAGAACATTGCTGAGAAAAGGGGAGGGCACACTGTGCATGGCTCCATGAAAGCTGCCCATATGTTCACAGGTCTCGGACCTGACAATGGGATGGGCCTATGAGAAGGGTTGAATCCCATATATGTTATCTCACCATACTCTGTATATTTTCAGACTAGGACATATCTTCTGAACATTCTTCTGTAATCTCTGAACAGAAACTCCACGAAGGAATAAAATTGGCCATTTTTGTCAGTTGTATTATAAGACTGATAGGAAAATTAAGGGTATGACTATCAACAGGAAAAAGGAAACTTGGGGGACGATTGATGATATCCTTGACCATGTTTAGATGGATTTTTTATATAAAGAATACACTAGAACCATTCCTATCTTTATTAATAAAGAATGATTACAACCACTTACTGAGTATTTTTTATTTCCATTTACTAAATATGTTTAAGAGTTTAAGGGCCGAAATTGAAGTATTGTAAGACAATTTGAAGTATTGTAAGTCAAGAAAGAAGTTGTGGATATCATAAGGTGATATAGACCCTTTATATTGAATATGATGTTCAGTTTATAATTTTGACTAGCAAAAGATTTTTTACTATTATTTACAAAAAAATTTATGACCATTTACTGAAGGTTTTTACTGCCATTTACTAAGTATTCTTAGTGACATATACTAAATATTCTTGAACCTCAAGTGCCATAATGAGAATAAATGCAAAACATGTTGGGTGATAGGGATAACAACCGTGGACTTCATGCAAGGGTAGGTCTACAAACATGCACGCGGTTCATGGTCCAAGGCTTGGAGGTGACTTTTTCCCATGTTCAAATTTAAGGCTGAGGTTCTGCCCCCTGGGCTTCGTTTTGACTCCCTTTGAGTTCAAAATAGCATTGCCATAGTATCTTGCCTACCACTTGAAAATGATGGCGTCGTAGGTACAAGGATTGTGGTTGCTTTGAAGGGTATTTTATTCTCATATATTATTTTATCTTATGAGTGGTCTCTCATATGCAATGATTGTGGACAAATGTAACGCTCTGACTCTTGCTACATGGTTGATTGGCATTGCTCGCAGCTACTCAGAATAATATTTTCATCCTACTAGCTTTTCACGTGCCAATTACGATGATTGGTTGTGTGCTAGTTCTTGCTCCTCGGTGGACGATGTATAATGTGCATACTTGTGGTATTCTCTACCCTAGCTTCCAAGGTATCTATGGTCCAATTGTTGTGGGGTGATCTGTACGATGTATACTGTGCATACCTGTGGTATTCCCTACCCTAGCTTCTAAGGTATCTATGGTTTATTTACCGTGGGGTGATCCGTATGAAAGGGTGATCCATACAAAATAAGGCAGGTCCTCCCAAAAGAGGGTGGCATGCATGTCCTCAAATGTTCGAATGTGATGGCCATCAGATTTCAGACATGAAGGTATAGTCATAAGTCTTGGAATTGGGAGGGGCCAATGTCGGGGTCAAAGACAATCTAATGCATGACTGTGGGTGGGGAGATCTCAGAGTAGCATCAAGATAAGGTGGTTGAAGTGCACTACTGCAATCACCGTAGGGTCAGGTACTGAGCTGTGGGTATCGTTGAATGATGGAAGGCGAAAGCAAAATCCTTCTTGTGTCATCTCCTTGGGGAAGTTGTACTTATGGAAGTTGTATATGATGTTGGGATATTTCTTTTGCAACTCCCTAAAGTGGTTCTAGGACCATCGTTGTTCCATGGGCATATAGAGGGGATGTATTCGCCGCTCCAATGGTGCACTGCAATAATAGCACCAAAATTGCTCCTTGAAAAATGATAGGTGCCAGTGGGGTTGGAGACCTATGTCCATGTCAATGAGGGGAATAGGCATGTTTGGAGCTAAGTTGTAGCCACCACGTATGCACTTTGGGTTGGCTTGCCTCCAGTCATTGAAGGACTAAGTGATAAAAGTAGTGAGGGGGTGAACTTCCATTATTTTGTAAGGCGAGAGCCTTCGAGTTTGGCCTTCCAGTGATGCATGAGAGTGCTGTTGGGTAAGTCCCCGAGGTAGGACCACCATTGTACATCTTCTAGCGGTTATGAGGGGGGGACTAGAGGAACATCATCATCAACATTTGGCATGGGGTCCTCCTCTGCATGCCTTGCAATCAAAAGGGCAATTGACTTGTCAACTAGATTGGTTGGCCATAGCAATGTATTAAAGGATTTGTCTGGTAGGTCAACAAGAGCATTGGAGGACATGGATTGGGAGGTCTAGTGCTTTATGGTACTAGTGTTGGAGGCATTGGAGGAGTACTCGGGCTGCTGTGTCCAAGGAAGGGGAGGCGGGATGGGATTGGTGGGTGGCTGAGGGGGTGCGCAAGATTAGTGGGACCAGGGTTAGGAATATATATAGGTGGGGTGGTGGAATTGAATATTTAGATAGCTTCCCGACCATTCTCCTTTGTGACAACCTCGGGATATGCTACATGAATCATTTCAAAATTGCTCACCAAGGACTCGTGTGAATCCTGGAGAGCTTGTAGCACCCCGTTGAACAACATAATGATTTTGAGGGGGTGGTATGTCATGGAGTGATAGGCAGCTAAATGTATCAGAGTTTGAACTACAAAAGCTTGGCCATAGGTCTACATCCAGTCGATGTTAGCTCATATGCTTTTGGGAGTATAGACCCATGGGCTCATTTTTTTGGGCTTGGCTAGTTGCATCACGACATCATCCTATGGTGGATAATTGGTGGACTCGGTGATTATTTGACACCATGCCTAGAAGTTTAAGAGAATGGGGTGGGCAGTTAAGGTATGAAGATTGGAGGATAGACTAAAGATAAGCTAGCGGGGTGAAGATCTAGTGAAAAGTTGGACATAGCTAGAATGGGCAATAGTGGTCAGGATTTTGGTGAAGGATGGTAGGGAGTGTGTTGGGCAAGACAGTGGCGGTTAGATCGATGTGGAAGATAAGATTTTGTGCACAAAGTGCATTAAAGTGCATCTGTAGGGTTTGAGGGATTGTGCATGGGGATAGTGTGTAGGTGGTGAGTTGTGCGGAGACCTCCCTGGACACGGTGAACTCTTGTTGCTCTTGCTCTTCCAGGGTGGACTTCTCTAGGCATCTAAAGGTATAAAGATGCTCATTTTCAGTCTGCAAGGCGATGGTAAGGGCTCACTCCTATGAGAGGAGGTCTTGGAGCATCTACATTTGTCATTCACATCCATCCTTGTGCCTTGCATACATTTCCTCGGCCTGTGTCCATTGCTCTTTTGCAATTTTGAGGCTTGATTCTACCTTTTCCAACTGGTCCATTGTGTTCTGAACCAGGGATTCGCTAGCAGAGAGCTCATCCTTGAGATTTGTAATAGTCACCTCAAGGTCCGACCTTGGCCATGTACTCCTCTGCTCTATCCAAGGTTGCCTAGTAGCTTGTGTGGTGCTCATGAGCATGTGGCTTTCACGCCTGCAGTAGAGAGGAGGATAGTTGGGAGGCATGCTCTTGCCTTCGTTGCAAAATGGTGCTAAGTACCTAAGGGAGTTGGGCCATGTCATCTAGTAATTGGAGCTCCATATTGACTGCCTTCGACAATTGTTCGACAAACATCACGCTATAACCTCCCTATGCTCGGTACTCAAGTGCACTACAAAAATGTAAGGCTTCTGTGACACCTATTCATGGAGATGAAGAGGAGCCAAGGACAAAGGAGGATGACTCTTGGGCCTGTACGGGGATAGTGGCTATATTATGGGGGGTGCAAAGATAAAAAATGAGTTAGTAACAATGTTAAAGAAACCAATTTTAAGAAAGGAGTCAAGAGGCTAAGAAGCCTTGATGACTAAAGTGTACTATGTGCAACCGTCCAGAGTTGCAGTAGAAACGGACATGTGTGTAATAGACAAGACAACCGCCCCTTGTGCATAGTTAAAAGACAAAGGAGTCATGGAAGAGAAAAAATAGAACATTATAGAGTAAAGGAAGTGCTTGAGTGAGTAGGTAAAAACACCTACGAGCATGTATAAAAAAGTATGTAAGAGTTTAAGTGACAAGGAATGCCAATAATGTTTTAGCAAAAAAAATATTTTTGCAAACAAAATTAAAGCCGGCGAAGTCCTGACAAGCATATTTTTTTATTAAAGAGGAGAATTGGCATACCTGCCACCATCCAACAAAAAAAATGGTAAGAACCAGTTTTAGCTTTAGTTGGGAAGACAGGCGTCATAAACCCTCCTCCCTTGTTATCAGGGTCACAATAAAAATTAACGCTTAGCCTTAGACTAATCAAGGTATTGAAAATATGTCAGTGTAAAGTTTTAAATTATCATGAGGAAAATACCGGGAGACAATACAAAAAGGAGATCAGTGTGACCATTTAATTATTATAAAAAGAAGAGCACATAAAAGGTTAATGATTAAAACTATTTTGAACCTGAGAAATTTAAAAGGAAAGCAGGTTAAAAAATTCTTTTCTTTGAGAGGAATTAAAAATTAGGATTTGGGGGGTTGGGTATTTTTTGTGGAATTTACAGGCTATTGAAAGAAAAAAATTAAGGAGGATAGAAGGGAAAATTGAGGAAAGGTTAAGGAAAAAATAAGTAGAGAAGAGGAAAAGGGAAAAAATAACTAGAGAAGAGGGAGGGGAATAAAAGAGGTGGAAGGAGACTAATAAAATAAGGGAAAAAATGTAAAAAAAAGGGGGAAAGATTATGAAACAATACACATAATTAGAGACTGGGCTGGGGAGGGAAAAATATAAATATAAATAGAGGGGAGGGTGGGTAAGGTGGGAATAAAGGGTTTAAACAAAAGGGAGGAAGGGGTAGGAAGTGTGTGTGTGTGTGTGTGTGGAGGCATCTTCATTCCATCTCTAGCTCTCAACATAGAGCTCCTTCTTTTCTTCAATTCAATTCTTCAAAAAGCTCAGGAATCTGCTTCATGGAGCTTGAGATATCACCATTTAGTTCTTTGTGTATAGAGATGGAGAGGTTCACTCTGATGTTCTTTGAGGGTGAGAGATTTTGATATGGTGAAGGTTCCTTGTACAGTTCTATGAGAGTAGTCTCGAGTTATCTAAGGTTTTTGGTACTGTGTTTTTGGTTTCGGCCTCACCTCAGCTTTTACAATTCTATGCAACTAAGAGCAGCTTTTCTCTTCTTCCAACTTCTGTAGGCTTATATAAGCAACTAAGACCAACTTTCCTCTTCTTCCACACGCTCTAATTAGGCTTTGACTTCACACCTTCAGAACAGTGCCACCTTGCACTCTATGCCCATAGCAAGCCGTTACCAACTCTCTTTGCTTGTAGTTTTGAAAGAGTCCTCCAAATATCCTCCAACAATCAACAGCTATGACTAGCAGCCCTTAGCTGAGCGCCAAGGACTCAAATGGCCTACACGACCCTCCATCGCCGACTCAGGGCTCCTATCAATGGGACGTGCTGAAGATCCCCACTCAAGCACATGACTGGCGACTCCAAATGAGCCTCCAGTGCCATGGACTCCAATAACATCATTCAACTAGTTGACCAGTGCCAGCTACTATGATGCCTTCACGCCTCGAACAAGAGGTTGTAGATGACCATAGGAGCTACCTTCTAAACTGCATCTACTATAACATTAGATGCAAATACTCAGCACGAGTCCTTGAGTGTATTATCAATCTTGAATCACTCATAAAACTTTTCTCATATAATTTTGCTCAGAGGAGGTGCAACTCCTCTCTTGTTTAGTAAGTGTTTGAATGCCCAAAATGATACTTGCTCATGTTTCATCATAGCTAAGGATAAAAATCAATCACTTTTGGCTGATAAAAAATAAGCAATATGTATTTAAATATCAATGAGAAACAATCACTCTCTCTCTCTTTCTCTCTCTCTCTCTCTCTCTCTCTCTCTCTATCTATCTATATGTATGTATGTATGTATGTATGTATATAATCGAGCCCCCTTTATGGGGCTGCAAAATCAATACTATCATCTCCAAGGCAAGGGGATACTCGTCCAATATCTCTAGGTAGTTCCATGGTATGATCCTCCAGAATTCCCTAGCAAGGGTTGTCAAAGGTGAGGCTTTGGCCTAGAAGCTGTGAGAATAGACCACTTGAGGAGGCCGCCTATGAGGAAGCAATGTCCTAAAGATGAGGGCAGGGATGTGGCTATGACAATGAGGATGCATCCTAAGGAGGAGGGCCCTATCATGCCATTGCTCAGATGCTTCAGGTCTAGGGCAGGGGGACGAGAGGAGGTGGAAGAAGCAGCCATGCTGCAATAGTTGGAGGAGGAGAAGAAAGGGGTGGAGACTAATGAGGGAAGATCGGGTAGTGAGGGTGATAACAGCTACTAACCCTGCAATGTCTCGAGGACCATGAACTCTCCACCTCTGTCTGATCTCAATTTCTTCACCTTCTTCCCTGTTTCTTTCTCGACCATTACGTGCCATTCCTTGAACTTACTAAAAGCCTCGTCTTTAGTCTTCAGGAAGTATATCCATATCCTTCTACTGTAGTCGTCAATCAGCATCATGAAGTAGTAGGAACCACCCAAAGCTTCCATCTCCATCTTTCCACAGAGGTCTGTGTGAACGAGCTCTAGAGGAGCCTTTGCCCTGCTGGCCTCTTTAGGAAAGGGCTGCTGATGCTGCTTGCCCATCATGCAAGCTTCACATACATCAGGTAGATCTGAAATTTTTGGTAGGTCTGCAATCATTCCACTTTTATGCATCTCCTTCAAAGAACTAAGGTTTAGATTACCAAACCTCTCATGCCATAGCTTAATGTTCTTCACATCAGCTCGAGAAGTGAAAGCTGAGAGTTCATAGATGTTATTGCACCATGTACCTTTACCAATGACCTTTCCTTGAAGATCCAAGGTCTGTGCACCATTCTTATTGAATTGAACTTTGAGGTCCCAATCCGTGATCATAGAAACAGACAACAAGTTCCTCTTGATATCTGGCACATAAAGAACATTCGACAACTGTTTTACAACTCCATCTGACTTGAGAGCAATCGTACCTTTTCCTTTCGCTGGACATTTTGCATCATTGCCGACTGCTACCAGGATGTCATTCCCTACCGGGTATAGGGAGGTATACCAATCCTTTTGACTGGTCATGTGACATGATGCACCACCGTCAATGATCCAAGGTTCATCCACAGGTACATGAATTGCTTCCGTGCAAATCTCCTCAATTGCTACGAACAGCTCTACTAGTGCTGCCTGCGCTCTGTTGCTGGACTCTTTCTTTACTCCGTTCTTCTCATCTGTAATCTTCTTTTGGCACTCATTCTGCTTATGCCCTGCCTTGTTGCAATAGAAGCACTTGATCTTCTTCTTTCTCTTTTTATCATCAGAACAAGATGGGTTACCAGAGTCCTTACCCTTACCTTTCTTTGATCCAGCGTAAAAAGCCAAATCTTCTCCAGTCCTCATCTTTTGATGCATCTCCTCCTCCAAAAGCATTGCACTGAAATCCTCAAAGTTGAGGGGCGGATTTCTGTTCTACATATTCAGTACCGTAACAAGACCATCGTACTTTGGTGGGAGAATCCGTATACACCTTCGTGCTAGATTCTCACTGGAGATGGTGATGCCAATTGCAGTCATCTGATCGCATAGATTCTTCACCTTGGTGATGAACTTCTCTGTCGCTTCAGACTCAGACAATTTCTCGTTCATGAGTTGAGTCTCCAAATTTTGAATCCGCGTCTGATTGGTGGCCTCGTATTGATTTTTCAAGATCATCCATGCGTCCTCCGTTGTGGTGATATGTTGAATTAACGCCATGATGGAATCACTTACACTGCAGACAATAGAACACAGTGTTGGGGTGTAAAGGCCCTATGTAACATTTATAGTTTGTATACAATGTGAAACCGGTTCATTGAACCGGTTCCACCCTAACCCTAACACATGAATAAAACTCATGGGTTGTGGTGTACCCATTATCCATTCTTCACACCCACACATTGTTGACTCTCATCTCCTACTCTCTCTCACTCTCCACTCACTCCATCAACTAGTATCAGAGCCTGGGAGCTCACACCCCCCACACCCCCCGCACACTTGGCGACAACCCCCGAATACCCGATGATAACCACATGCGAAGCAACTCCAACTGAACATTGAGAAGACGCAAAAGCGTGACGAGCAAGACGATGGAGCACTGCGCACAGAGAAGGTCGCACCCACAGAACCGTGCAGTGGGTGCAAAAGCTGACTGTCAGAACATTGCATGACACAGAATAGCGTGGAGCGAAAGAACGCGTAGAGCATCCCGAATGCAGGTGCACAGAGCATCCCGAATGGAGGTGTGCAGAGCAGCCTGAATGCAATAAGACCAACAGTAGAACACTGCAGATCTGGGGAAACAACGTCTAGAATTGCCATTTTGGGGATGTCAGAAGAGGTGAAAATTGTGCTTGTGAGATAAGAGGTTTGAAAGAAAATTCCCGTTCTTCTCAACGGGTGTCATAATGGGGCATATCCCCCCCGTGCAAATGCGTCCTTAAACCGTTATTTATCGCACTTCTAAAGGAAAAGAAGAGTGCCCCCGTTACGGGCCTTGGAAAATCCCATTTGCGATGTGGTTCAAAGGGCATGTTTGTGTAGTGGTGGCACACCCTTTTGAGCATCCAACGGTGATTTTGTGACACTTCGAAAACTCTTGACTCTTAAGGTACTTGCTCTCTAGACCCTCCTTGTGAATATAGTCCACTTGGGGAGTCGTGGTTCGTAGGTAACTATCACATTGGGCACTTTGGCAGTGATATTGTGTGACATTCATCACATAACACTGTGATTGCACCAGTGGGTATGCTATTGATGCATTGAGAGCACTTTTGATGCCTATTGTGCTTGGATAGCACTTGCTGTTCAAAGGGATTTTGTGGTTTGGATGCATATGCATTTAGGAGGAAGCTATTGGATGCCGTACATGCCTCACATGTTCAAAAATTGAGCTCTAATCAAGGGGCTTTTGAAGACAGAGGTATTGTTGTGCATTGGACAAACTGTAGCAAGAAGTACATGCCATAAATCCTTGTCAAAAGTGTTCAAATCAAGGGGCTTTTGCCTATTTGCAGTTTTGAATTGTTTACCACAGTTTGGAGGACTGTTACATGCCTTTTGGTCACTAATTGAGCACTTTAAGTTGGGGAAATTGTGCCATTTTCTGAGTATAACAGTAATTCACTGTTTCGAGACAGTTTCGGGACTGTTTGACTCTCATTTCATCCTCGAACACTCATTTTTTGGTGTTGTACTGTCATTTACTGTTTTTGGACAGTTTTGGTGGAGCTTTCCTATTGCTGTACCGCATTTTCGAGTGCTATAATTGTCATCAAAGCTTGTTGTACCGTTTCTGCAGCAAGTGGGAGGTGTTATTTATCTGGGAGTGTTTCCGCGCTTTGGAGATACTTTGCTGAGCACTTCTAAGTTCTTGTAGGGAGTCACACACTTTATTTCTTGGTTCTATTTGCTGATATGGCTTCATCAGGAGAGAGCTCATCTTTGCTCCACATCCGAAAGCTTGAGGGTGCTAAGAACTATGACATCTGGAGGACCCAGGTGTACAATGTTTTGTTGCAGAAGAGTCAGCATCTCCCTATAAGGGAAAAGGGTGTCAAGCCCTCCGCCATTAGTGATGAGCAATGGCTCAACATAGATGAGCTTACGCATTCCACACTCATGCTATCAATTGTGGATTCTCTTCTTCCTGGGATACGGGATATGCCCAATGCATGGGCAATGTGGCAGTGGTTAGAGAACACTTACTCTCAAAAGAGTGCCACAGGCAAGGTTTATTGGCTCAAGAAGCTTACAAGTCTCGAGATGAAAGAGGGAACATCAGTCAGTGCACACATAAATGAGTTTAAAAGCATATTCAGCCAAGTGCTTGCACAAGGTCTAAAACTAGATGAGGAGGTATAGGTTGTAATTCTCTTAGGTTCATTGCCAGAATCTTGGGACACTTTCAAGATAGCCACAAGCAACTCCAATCCTCTCTTAAATGTGGCAGATGTGGAGGGTGCCATCCTACAGGAAGCTATGAATCGAAAGAACAACTCAAGTGGGAAAGGGAATGCATTGCAAGCACGTGGCCAAACCAAGAATAGAGGCAAGAGTCAGGACAGAAATGGTAGGAGCAAGTCCCGCTCCAAAAAGGATGTTGAATGCGATCATTGTGGCAAAAAGGGACATCTTAAAAAGAAATGTTGGAAGTTGAAAGCAAAAAAGAAAGAGGGTAAGCAAAAGGCAGATGCAAGTGATGATTCGAAGGCCATTGTGCCTCATTCTAAGAAGTCTTCTGTCAAGATAGAGGAGCTGAATTATGTGTCTGATGGCAGCCATTGCTCTTCAGATATTCTTTTTACCTCTACTATCAGTGCACACTCTCTACATGTGGGTTGTCTCTCAGATCTTAACACATGGCTGATTGATTCAGGGGCTTCTTTCCATGTTACTCCTTTCAAGAACAGCTTCAGCAAGTACCATGTTCGGAAGCCTCAATATGTGTATTTGGGAGACAATCATGCATGCCTCATAGAGGGAATGGGTGATGTGAAATTGCAGCTCTATGATGGTTCAGCTTTCATGCTTCATGATGTACGCTACATCCCTGAACTTAAGAAGAATCTCATTAGTACGGGACAACTTGATGATATGGGATATCACACCACTTTTGGTGCTCATAAGTGGAAGATAGTAAAGGGCTCCATGGTTGTTGCTAGGGGTCCTAAGATGGACACTCTCTATCCATTAGTTGCTGGATAAATTGTTGTATCTAGTGATGCTTCTGTTGCCAAGCTACCAAAGGTTTCATTGTGGCATAGCCAGCTTGGACACATGAGTGTCCGAGGAATGGAAGAGTTGTCTCATCTTGGTTATATCCGTCTCTTAAATTTTCAGAATTGAAAAATTGTGAGCATTACATTTATGGTAAACAGAATATGTGTTCTCATAAGAGGGGTTTGGGTAAGAAAAGCTCATAGTTAGAGCTTGTGCATATAGACACATGTGAAATGACAAATCTATCACTCGGGGGGGCAAAGTATTTTGTTATATTCATTGATGATGCCACACGTAAAGTGTGGGCCAATCCTCTTCGTTCGAAGAGTGATACCTTCACGAAATTTAAGAAGTGGCTTGCCTTGGTTGAGAACCAAATGGGTAAGACACTCAAATGCCTGCGTTTTGACAATGGAGGGGAGTATGTGTCAAAGGAGTTTGATGCATTTTGTGACCCCAAGGGTATTAAAAGAGAGATCACTGCTCCTTATAACCCACCTCAAAATGGAACTGCAGAGTGTATGAATCGAACCATTCAAGAGAAGGTTCGGTCAATGTTGTCACATGCTACACTATCCCATGGATTTTGGGCAGAGGCCATGCAAACGGCCATTCACCTCATCAATAGATCGCCTAATAAGAGGCTAGATAATAAGGTGCCAGAAGAGATATGGAGTGGAAAGCCTCCTTCTTATAAGCATCTGTGAGTCTTTGGTTGCGTAGCGTACGTACATATCCGCAAGGATTTGTGCAACAAACTCGAGCCTAAGTCTCATAAGTGTGTATTCCTAGGATATGGTGATGATGGGGAGATGGGATATAGACTTTGGGATCCCACACAAAGGAAAGTCATACGCAGCAATGATGTGATCTTTGATGAAAATAGCATGCAAAAACAGCCCATGAATGCTCCAAAAGGCAGAAGGGTTGTATATGATGAAGATGCACATCCTGGACAGCAAAACAAGAGGGCTGTACTACACCAAGAACAGCCCCAAAGTCAGCCCAATCATGCTACAAATGATGGTCTTGATGACCAACAGGAAGAGGGAAACGATTTTCCAAATGTTATGCCACCACTTGAGGAGCTTCCTGACATTATCTTACAATAGTACCTTGAAGGACACATACCAAATAATGATGATATGCAGGCTGAACAGCCAGCAGAAGGTTAGGAACATTGGGTTCGGAGATCCACTAGGATCACAAGACCTCCTGATAGGTTTGTCCCAGGGGCTGATTATGTCATGCTTACAGATAGTGGTGAACCCTCATGCTTCAAGGAAGCAATGCAAAGTGATGATAAGCTCAAGTGGGAGCTTGCCATGAAGTCAGAGATGGATTCTCTGAAGAAAAATGAAACTTGGGATTTGGTGCCATTGCCTAATGGTAAAAAAGTATTGACATGCAAATGGGTTTACAGGCTCAAAGAGATACCAAATGCTAGGCCGAGGTATAAAGCCAGACTGGTTGCCAAAGGCTTTAAGTAGGAATATGGTGTTGACTTTGATGAGATCTTTTCTCCTGTGGTTAAGATGACAACCTTAAGGACTGTGTTAGCCTTGGTTGCACATGAAAACATGGCATTGGTTCAGATGGACATGAAGACTGCTTTTCTTCACGGTGATCTCCATGAGGAGATATACATGCAGCAGCCTGAGGGTTTTGCAGTAAAGGGGAAAGAGGATCTTATGTGTAAGCTCAAGAAGAGCCTTTATGGTTTGAAACATGCACCAAGGGAATGGTATCATAAATTTGATGCTTTCATGAAATCCCAAGGCTTCAGGCGAAGTGACACAGATCACTGCTTGTACACCAAGAGGGTATCAGATGGTAGTTTGCTAATTCTCATTTTATATGTGGATGATATGCTTATTTCCGGTAAATCTCTCAAGGAGATGGATGTCTTGAAAAATGGTTTGCATCAAACCTTCGATATGAAGGATTTGGGACATGCCAGCCACATTTTAGGTATGCATATCACTCGGGACAGAAATCAGCATTTGCTTTATTTGTCTCAAGAGGAATACATTGGCAAGGTCTTGCATAGGTTTCATATGGAGGGGGGGAAGACTATTTCTACTCCGTTGCCTCCACATTTGAAACTCAGTGCTAAGGACAGTCAGCAGAGTGATTCTGAGAGGGCAAAGATGGCCAAGATACCTTATGCTTCAGCTTGCGGTAGTCTCATGTATGCCATGGTTGCTACACAGCTCGACATTGCCTTTGTAGTGGGAGTCATTAGCAGATATATGGCAAACCCTGGGAAGAAACATTGGGATGCAGTGAAAGGTGTCATGAGATACCTAAAGGGTACGAAGGAGATGTGCATTTGCTTTGGTAAGCATGATGCCATTGTTCATGGGTACACAGACTCAGACTATGCAGGTCATCCAGATAACTGGAAGTCTACTACCGGTTATGTTTTCACTTTTACAGGTGGTGTAATCTCATCGATATCTCGTGTACAAGGATGCATTGCCTTGTCTACTACTGAGGCAGAGTATGTTGCAACTGTCGAGGCTTGCAAGGAGGCCTTATGGCTTGCTCGGCTTGTGGCAGATTTGGGATTCCCTGGTGATGTTCCGTTCTTGCATTGTGACAGTCAGAGTGCCATCTAGTTGGCATGAAATCCTGTTTTCCATGCAAAGACGAAGCATATTAATGTGAAGTACCACTTTATCCGTGAGGTGATTGATGGCAAGTTGCTTCAGCTTGTCAAGATTCACACAGATGATAATCCTGCAGATCTTCTGACGAAGAGTTTACATGCCGAGAGCACATTGCAGATCACTCATGGGTGTTGGATGAGGCCATTTTCAGATTTGTGTTAGTCTTGTATATCATTGTATACTTGCTGTATTTTTTTTTTCTCTCACTCTCCTACAGGTATATTGCCTTTAAGTGGGAGGTTGTTGGGGTGTAAAGGCCCTATGTAACATTTATAGTTTGTATACAATGTGAAATCGGTTCGTTGAACTGGTTCCACCCTAACCCTAACACATGAATAAAACTCATGGGCTGTGGTGTGCCCATTATCCATTCTTCACACCCACACATTGTTGACTCTCGTCTCCTACTCTCTCTCACTCTCCACTCACTCCATCACACAGTGCATCTTCATTTCTTCTTGTTTATGCGAGAATCTCATCCGCAGTTGGTACTATATGTTGTCCTGCATTGGCTAGATCTGGTCTCGCAACTAGCCTCACGTCCACCCCAGTAACAGTGTCCCAAAGCTCATATGCGCTTAGAATGGTCTTCATCTTGAACTTCCAGAGTGAATAGTTAGAGCCGTCCAACTTTTCGCTTTCGCTGAATGGTGGGATTCGCAGTCTTGCAGGCTGGGCCATCTCTCACAATTTGCTCACAAATAGAAACACACTACCAAATCTTCTTGCTAGAGTCCAGGCTCTGATACCATGTAAGAAAACAATACAACATCTATGCTCAATAGATAACAAGATCTCGTACGCAAGAGAGAAAACAGATAGTATGGAGAATCAAAAATTTGATTACTGTAGAACTAATACAATAGATGGCACTGCATCCCAACCGTGCGCTCCTATGAAAGAAGCTTCGATGGTGAGTTGGAAACAGTATAGGACGGAGGTTGGATGCTAAGGAATTAGGGTTGCTGTAGCCAGTGATGAAATGGGCTTCACGGGCTTGCTCTTATATAGCCACTAGTCATAGTCAGTTGGGCTTAATTGGGTGACCGACCTAGTCTGCCCAAAATGGTCGACTGGGGGTCGATCTCGAAATAGGCCACCGACCACATGATAGAACCGGTATGTGAAATAGAGAAACTAAGTTACGGTATCCATTCGACCCACAGCCATCCGAGATCATCTAGGACCCCAAACGGGCCCCACAACCTGAGAGTGATGGGCTGCCTCAGGAAATGTTCCATCTACCCTCAATGCAGTTAGTCATGGGATGCCTTCCTACACTTGCATGTAGCCTAGTTGGCAGTGAACCAACTCCATCTAGCCATTAGGCACACATGGCCCCCATCTGGTGTCCAAACTAGGACCTATCAGATAATCGAGCTACTCAAATGCCTTCTCCTCATATGGGGGGCTGACAAGTAGAGTTAGCTAATTCCTGCATAGTTACATGAGAGTGGAGCATTGATATCTAACAGATAAATTGCAGGATCGACATATGCAATAGGATTGTTGTAGAGCTTTGACATCCACAATATAAATGTGGTGTTTAAAAACACCTTTCCTTTTTAATTTGGATTGGCAATTGCATACATTAGTGGACTCTCTATCACAATAGAGCTCGTGAAACTTAGAGACATGATCTTGATAAAAACCTTTTTTTTAATTGCTTTCTTGTGCTAAATATAATCAAAACCATTAACACATAGCCAATTTCGCAACTAAATTTTGCACCACATTATTTAACACAATCATTAACAATTTCATACTGGTATTCATACTCACAAAGTAGCTCATCTTCGAAGAAGATATCCTTTATGGTTTGCATAGTAAAGTAGCCATGGGCACTCAGATCTCCTTGTGACTTTTGAGCCCAAGGTGGTAACGTAGGGATTTATACAAATATAATATTTGTTCTTTCTTTACAATACATTGAGCTATTTATATATCCAACAATGTTTCCATACAATACATTTCACATCTATCAATGGCTCCATGAATGGATCTTCAAACATTCCATAAGTCTCCATCCTTGGGAAAGACTTAAGGAGAGATCTTCAAGTATTATAATCATACTTTGAACCATTATATACCATCAAATATCGTTTCTTCTTGATGCTCATATGTACAAAAAGACCATAATGGATGCCATTCATTTCAAACACATGATCAATGGGTATGGGCAATTCATGTTTCCATAAACCATTGGATGTAGGATCAAAATTTGTAATAAGGTAGCTCTTCAACTTTTCATGACAATCTACAACACCTATCATATGTTTAAAATCAAAGAATCATTCTTTAAGTGGAGGAATACAAACTCACATCACAAAGCATAGAGCATTTTTTGCACAAGGTACTAACTCAATGTATATTAATTCTTTCACAAAACAAATTGAAACATAATGTTTTGCAAATCGAATCTAACCAAATAGTGTCCAAATATAAATCAGAATGTAGGTACAAATGTGTTAGTTGAGCATTTGTGTCTACAAGTCTAGTTAACAAGACCATTCAGATTCACTAAGGTTTGTCTATGCAATAAAAATCGAATCAAGTTGGCTAAGAATGCCCTTGCAGCATCAGCAGTGATTCCCCTTTCCTTGCATCCAAGAACAATAGCAAAGCATTTTGCCTCACTATCTTTCAACAGCCCCATTTTGGCAATTTTCCCTAGCATGCATTCTTCCTCTTCATTCAATGTAACATGTTGAGCATGCACCATACTTCTTATAGTAGGACAAGTCCCTCTGACTCTAGTTTTGGTTATAGGTGAAGCAATACCTTTTTTTGTGTCTTTTTTTTGAACTATGA
The DNA here is from genome assembly GCF_047967505.1 of Dipteris shenzhenensis. Lineage (NCBI taxonomy): Eukaryota > Viridiplantae > Streptophyta > Polypodiopsida > Gleicheniales > Dipteridaceae > Dipteris > Dipteris shenzhenensis. The sequence goes on from NC_141625.1 coordinate 42,932,299, forward strand.
GTATACATATGAGATTTTACATGCATCCTTTCAAGCACTTCTTTGTTTTTTGCTTTGAATTTAAGGATCATTGGTTTATGAAGATTTGGCCCTGTAGTCAGATTTTGCTGGCTAAAATTCAAAGCACCAAGGCCTAGGAAGATCTGGTCATGCAATGAAATCTTGTTGTCTTCTTTCAAAGCACCAAGGTCTAGCTAGGTATATTTGGCCATGTGGCCAAATCTCGATGGCTTCTTTCAAGCACCATGGTCTAGGGAGATTTGGTCATGCACCCAAATCTTGATCTCCTTACTTCTTCAAAGCAGGGAGATTTGGCCATGTCTTCATGACAAACCTCTTTCCAAGTGATAGCATCGTGGTTCGATAAGATTTTGCCATGTTTCCAAATCTTACTTTCACTACTAGGACTTGGCGAAATCTTGATTTTACCACCCTTTGGCACGTAGTTGTATGTCACACAGAAGCTTAGCAACCAAATCTTTATGGTGACCTTGTAAAGCATTATCATCCTAAGTCACACCATTAGATATCAATATTGAACTATAACAAATGCTATGTATGCAGGTGACACATTGAAAGTGGGGATTAAAGTCATCTTGCTTGTCAGTGGAAAGATTTTGCCATTGGGACAATATTCTCTACATCACATGATGACATGTGCCAAGGTGTGCCCGTGGGAGAAAACAATGTATCGGTGGCAATTGATATTTGTATAAATGAAAGTGCGCTTCTTCCATTTCCTATAATGGATGCATTCTTAGTCTATGAGGCTTTGGGTAGTGTTGTTTGTTGGAAAGCACGATCAATGAGTTGTGTGGACAATGTCAATGGAGCTATTGTACCAATGAATGATATAACATCAAATACCATTGAGGTTGAACCTCTAAGTGAATATGATGAGCTTTCCATTTGAGAATCATGGAAGGACAAGAAAGATTTAATATGGGATGAGCAAAAAAGCAAGAGCATTGTTGAGGGTGTTGTTTTGTATGTCTACCCATTTGAACCTATAAATTTTGAGATGCTTGGTGAAGGTAATCTGGGTGTGGGATTTGAAAAGTATCATAGTGACATATCAGGCATCGATATCATCCACTTAATAAAATGGCCCATTGCACAAATAACCTTCATTAAGAATCGATGACACCCTGAATTTTCCAAGTGGTTATGGGAAAAAGCACATAGAAGATGAGGACCCAAATGAAAAGTCCACAAAAAAGAGGCATTATTGCATGATAAAGTGGAAAGCTAAAAAACATGGCATGCCATTAGCATCATCTAGACTCACGAGGGATACAGTCACAAAAGTATCTATGATTTATTGCTATAAACAAAAGTGTTGTCAATTTGCTGATCATCAAATGATATCCAAATTACACATAGAGTATTGGGTCCAAAGTTTGGAGTCTCGCAACAATTATGTAGAGATTATGTATATGACACTCTTGGGACTACTTGTCGAAAAGATGACAATGGGCAATTCAAATATGTCTTTTCATTAAATGGTATTCAAGTTTGTTGTAGAGCATGGTATTCCAAAAATAACATTTTATCGATATAGGGAGCAATTTGAAATTGGTATACGAAGGTGCATGCATGGTAATAAAGGAATCGTGCGGAGAGGTTGGGACCACATAGAACTGGATAGAGCCATAATCCAAGATTTTATGGATAACAATTCTGAGCGTATGCTACACAAAAGTAGAACACTTCAGGATGGACCAAGGGAAACACAATTGGTGATACCAAATGTATACAAGTAGGTTGATATTCTATACGAGGTTAACATGCAGTAAAAGCACAGTTTGGGTTGTAAGTAGATGTCAACTTCCACGTTCAACCGCATATGGAACTCTGAATTCAAGCATGTAACTTTGTCGAAAACAAGTAAATTCTCTAAGTGTGGTTTATGTAGTGCAATCAAGGCTCAGCTTGTAGCAGTGAAAAAATGCCAAAATGAATGTAATAAGTTGATGGAAGATAGAAGAAAGCACATGTTACAACAAAAAAGTTGTAGAGATGTGTATAGACGTGGCACAAATTTTCTGAAATGTATCCTCAGACATACTTGTGCATTATCCATGATAAGATGGACCAAAAGAAGACAGCCATCCCTACATTACACAATCATTCAAAGGACACATACAAATCCTTTCAGCTCCCAGTGGCTTTGACTGGCATGATAACACATGGACATGGTCAAGGATGTTATGGTCACTTTTCTTTATCCTTGTGGCCGTCGGATCCTAACTTCACAACTAGTTCATTGTATTTGTGTTTGAGAAATCTTGAAAGATTTGATAACCATGCACTTGGAGATTTGGTACATGATGGGATGCCAAGGTCTGACAACGCTCTGCTAAATGCACTAACCTCAAGAGAAGCATTGGATTCTCACTATGTCTCCAATGACAAGCAACAACTTCATCTTGGAGTAGTGGGTGGCACATTCAAAGACCTTGGACTTGGAAGTTCTAATCAAGAAAATCCTTACAAGAAACTACCCGAACACCTATTGTTGTAGTTGGATAATTGTGGTTCTGAAAACAAGAATAGGTACTTGTTTGCATACCTATCATTACGTGTTGCTCAAGGGATTTTCAAGTCAATCCAATTGGGATTCTTGATGGTTGGGCATACACATGAGGATATTGATGCAATGTTTAGCAGGTTTTCAGAGAGGCTAAGAACTAGCCAAACATTGACATTTGCACATCTCATGGATACTTTTAGACAATGTGAGGAGTCTTCTCCAATGCCATTTTTGGTAATGAAAGTCCCTAATTTCAAGAGCTATGTTGACGGATGCCTATGTGATGGGAAGATGCCTTAGTGGGACACTCAAAGCCTGTCCAATTCCGGCTCTTTATGCGAAATGAAGTTCCTATCATGCAATATAAAGTGCATTTATGTTCATTAGGTTGGAAACCAAGTGAAGGTGGCACTGAGTTGTGGCAGAGGCATCCAGATGGTCATCCAATGCTACCAAGTGGGGAGCCACATTGTGTACCCATGCTCAAGTATGTGAAGGATCAATTAGATGTGATAGTTGGTATTGATAGTCCATCCAAATCTCCCAAATGTGCATGGTTTGCATCGACATAATTAAAATGCCAAATGTTGAGGTTTTGACCAATGCATGGTGTTTTTGAGGGGTTGCAATTACAATGCAAGTGCACTACATTGACTTTCTCCCTAGATTTGGCTGTGTATATGAAACTCACAATTTGGAGTGCACATATTCTGCATTAGCCGGGATAAAAACATCATATGTTCGAGTTCAACCAAGCATTTTTTGCCTCTTCTCAAAAAAAGGTGGTGTTCAAAAATACCATTTCAGTTTAGTCGCAAAAAAAGTAAGAATGTAGCACTAGTCCTTGATATTTTGTCGAGTGTGTAGAACTTGCAACCACAAAGCAATGGTCTACAAAAAAAAGATAAAGAAGAAAGATCAATGTCATACCTTCCAAAATATTTGCTAGTATTTAATTAAATTATTGTTGTGCAAGAAAAAAAATGTCATGCTTTTCAAGTACCTTCACTCCATTGTGGAGCCAGCATCGGAGTCAGATTCTGTTCTATGAGACAAACTAGATAAAGCTCGCTTGCGTCCAATGGTTGGTATCTTCACCTTGATGGGGAGGTTGTTGCTCTTTGAGGAGACCTTCTTTGAGAGGTTACCCTTTGGAACCCATGATCATACAATAGCATCAACAGATTCCCAATGTGGAGGATCACCTTTATTGCACATCCAAATCTTGTTCCAACAATCTGCATACACCTCCTCAATTTGTGCATTGTGTCTTTTGCAAGCCCAATATTGTATGAAAACCTTCTTGAAAATTTTGGATTTATTATCCTTTAGTACATCAGTTTGAGCAATGCCTAGCCAAATTGGGTAAATTTTTTCTGCTGGTTAGACCAAAAGAAAGTGTCCTTTTTGTACATCAACCATTGGGTCAAATGATTGTTTTGGCTTTTTCCTTTAAGGTCCACAGTAGTGATCATTCAACTCTTCAATTCCTTAAAACTCATCATTTTCATTATCAACTACTTGCACACAGTCGATATGTTGTGCCTTTGGCCAAAATCTCTCGTACATGCCCTCTACACTATTGTTTGGTTTATCAAGCTCATCAATCATGTTCTTCCAGTACTTCACTACCGGCTTGTAAAACTTTGTGAAAGATGCTTTTGGAACTTGCAGGTGTGCCCATTTTTCCCAAAAGCGTGCATACTCCTTGAATCTAGGGGAAAAACAAATGAAAAACATTGAATATAACATAATTACAACCCTCAAAAATTCCCAAATTATAAGGATTTTCCCAAATCTCTAATATGGTGTTTGGCACTCATTATATGACCATGACATTGATTTAGTATTGGTAAAACATATGGTGTGAAATGATGGTACTAACACATGAATGTCATGGTAACCACTATCTAACGGAAAGCAACCCCTCTACCTCGCGCGATAATATGGCCCGCATGATAAATTCTATGGTGGGACTTGTTGACCATGGATTGTGCATGATTTACTTAAACTGAACAATGGGAAATTTTTGTTAGAAGACCCTTAAGTATAACTTTGACTTATATGGCTTTTAAATTTAGAACATTTTAAAATAAGCTAAGTAGCAATTAAAATGGTTATTCTACTATCTATGTTTATGTGTGCTGGCCCATGAGAATACGTATTGATTGAGGAAGCCAAAACAACTAAGTCGGCCAGTTCACGTAATACCTATATAAAGAACCTGTCATAGCCATATTCATAGAATGATACACTCTCCCTATAGCCAGTCGTGTCAACTCATGAGCTCAAGGTATGCAAGAGTAAGCCAGCAAGAAACATAGATGGTATGAGTCAGCCACCAGTCTAATAATCAACTTCAAAGCCAGGAATGCCTTCCAATTTGAGCATTAGTTCTACCAGTAAGATCATCGAATACACGCCGGTAACGTGTTCATTGTCTCAATGTAAAGACTTTTATTTCTTGCATGTCACTAGTTCTCACCATCTTTAAACTTCGAAGTGATCATCACAGTGATAATATTTGCCTGGTTGCTATCTAGTGCTTGATGATCCCATACTATATTTGCATATATAATGCCAGTGAAGATGACAACTACCTCTACACAAGGAGACAATATATAAGACTATTGTATGTACGCGTCCATCTAATTGTGATTTAATCCAAGTAGAGGACACACAAACAATCGAGATACATCCAAGAACAACTAAATAGTCACCGATGGGCCCCCGATGGGTTCTAGCAAAGGATTCAAGTGATAAATAATGTGACTAGTGACTGAGTATTTATAGAGTAATATCTTAAACCATTATTTACTCTCTTTAGCTATTATATGGAAGCTCTTAACTAACTACTTCTAAGATACCATTGACTCCTGATTACGATATACATTGTGGAAGATAGTTTACAAAACTACAAGCTTCATTATGTGGAGAGTCTACTATCAGTGTTTGCACTTTTACTGCTAGGTACACTGAAGGAAGGGCTTTACTTTATAAGCAAGGTTGGATGGATTATAAGAGTTCGGATCAACTTCAAAGAAGGTAAAATTTTCATACATCATTATGGCCATTGTTGATATAGACTTTGTGTTCTATCTTAAAAGATTGGATATGGAACACCTTGGGTATGGAAATAAACCCATCATGGTTTTGATCAGTGAATCTATGTGTGTGATAAGAAACATAAATGACTTAGACAAGTCTTTTTGCCTTGGTTATATGGGAAGGTAAGGTAACAAATACCTTAGTATAAAGAGACATTTTAGAAAAAGAAACTATGACTTCCACATAGAGTATAACCCTATATTATCATGATCATAGTTTTTGTATTTGGTGTATTGCCCAGTTGACCAATTTTTCTTGGCTGAGGGTACCTTACAAATTATGATGGGAATTCTCTCATGACCCATACTGGGAAAATTTGCATAATGGTAGTTTAGGAAAGAGTAACACATGGAGCATCTTGATATCAATATGTGACTCAAATATTGGGGAGCCACACGATGCACACCACCCAAGGTCAACAAGATTTACTAAAATAAATATCTTATGATGTTGTGACGTCGATAACAAGTGGAGTTGGGCTTTGAAGCATGTAGTCTCACAATTAAAGGTTCTTGTTCTAACTTGTCCTTGTTGTGAATGTATGCATGTGAGTGGAGTTCCTTCAATATCATTCGGTATTTATATGGCAAAAGTTGTTCATTTTATGTAAAATATTGTGCTATGCCTTCTTCATAAAATTTATCTTGTTGCTTTAAAGACAAGATTGAGATGGATAATGTTTGTCTTGAAATGTTCGTGTACATGCGTGCACACACACATGTATACTTCCCCAACTATGAATGATTTGTTTATGTAATCCACCCCCCCCCAACCGTGAAATCTCCCCTTTACACCCTCTTGTTTATCACCCCACATGCTAATCCTCCCATACCTCCACTAATCCCTTCTAAACCCATGCACTCATTTGCTCCTTTGTCCACTTGTGACTTTTTTTTTTTTTAATTATATAAGAATCTATATGGTTGTCATGATTCTTAAGTAAAGTGATAACAAGCCAGGGAAAACAGGCATTACCTATCTATTAAATGTAGCTATGATGGTCTAACACCTAGTTTGTTTGGATGGTGGTAGGTAAGTGGACCCTGACCTTAGGACCTGGACTGTGCCTAAGGATTTGACATCTATCTTTTTTCAATATTGTGTCTATCAAACTCAATATTATTAAAAATTCTTAATTTTGGTGGAAAGTTTTGCAAACTTTGGTTGTTGCATTTTTCAACTTAAATGTCTCAAACATTTCTTCCTTATATGTTCTCGTTTTTTACTTTTTATCCCATTGATGGAATTAATTGTATGGCTCAATTATTGATGGGACCTTTTAATCTAAACACTAACACACCCTAACCTCCTCCTTACTCTCAATGTACACTCACACATAAACACACACATACTAATGAACTACACTCATTCCCCCCCTTTTCTTCAATAATTCCTTTTGGTGTTTTGATTTCCCCCTTTCAATAAAAAGAATTTAAATCAAATTTTATACTTGAAAGGCACCTTGACATTTTTATTGTTTTTATTTCCCCCCCTTTATGCTTCCTAAATCAAATTGTTTTTATGGTTAATCTACACACACACACACACATATAATTTGATGATTTGATGACACTTTGCATATATATATATATGTATGTACATTTATTAACAAATTATAATAACCCCTCCCTAATTATTCATATGTAGATATTTTAAGCCCACCCTACATACTAAGCCAACAATTAAATTAAGCAAACAATAAACCCTATGACAAAGTATATACATATTAATAAAGAGGAATATATATATATATATATATATATATTACAAGCCAAAAAAAACCTCACTCGGCCCCTACTTAGAATTCGTAAACCATCCATATGATTTTTTGACAATTTAATTACCCCCCTACATAACACACACTTACACACTCACATACTTCCTTACACACACACACACACACACACACACACACACACACACATACAGACACGCATGCACACACGCACATGTACCTTGCAACCTTGCCCCCCTCCTCCTAGCCTAACCTCCCACCCAAGCTTCCCAAACGAAACTATCAAAGTTCCTAATTTTTAATACATGCAGTCCCCACCCCCCCAACCACCCAAGGCTAGTTTATCTTTCATGAACAAGACCTATATGCATTGCCTAAATTCAATTATGACAAGCCGGTGGGTGAAGATACTCTGTTACATCCATGCCATGAGATGGATGTGGATGAGAGAAATGTGTTTAGTCCTATGATTGCAAGAGAGGGCATCTTTCTATATAGCCAGCACTCACTTATACCGAGTTGGGAGTAGGTTATTAGTCAAACCAAGGGGTTAGAAAAGTACCATCAACATTTTGTGATTCTCTTGGGGATATGTGTGCTAAAAGTTAAGTGGGAAATTGAGTTGGTTGACCATAGTAATTTCTAGGACTGAGTGCATAGATATTCAAAATAACATTATATGTTGATCTGAGCAGATGTAGACTCCTAGATTGTTGAAGGTGACTTCAACAACTTGGAGTTTGGGGAAGACAAGCAGGGCAACGCCTCGTTCTCTGAGATGCCAACAGCAGAGCGTAGCACCTGGGACCAGTTCATTTTCATGATTAGTGGTAGAGACCCATGGAGAGAGTCAGATTTTAGCAGGACACGTAGTAGGCTTCTCTTCTCCTTTGGAGAGAGGAGACCCAATGGATTGCTAGAGAGACTAGACCCTTTCTATGTTGGGGACTGGGCACTACATAGAGGCAGATCCACCAAGATTCTGGTAGGTACCACGATGTTAGACCACTCTCCAGTGGTACTTCACTTGGATCAGCCCCGTCGAGGTCTCCCCTAGAAGGGGGTTTGCATTCTAGAGGACCTCCTATAGGACGTGGAGGTCTAGCAGGTCATGGTAGGAATTTGGGAGTAGTCAGAAATGACACCATGCGAGGGCTAGGCTAGGTGGGTGGCCGATACGATTCAGAGGAGTAGTGAGGACCTACAAGCTTATGCCCTTAGGCAGAGGAGGACCCTTCAAGAGCGTGAGCAGGCTTTGAGGAGAGACCTTGCCTCCATCGAGAGGCTTAAGGAGTAGGACCCAGGTTCTCAGTGGCTTAGTGACAGATTTGAGAGCACTTTGTCTTAAGCTTCAGGACACGGAGTTGCGATAGCGAGTTGAGTTCTCCTATCACTCCTTCCAGGCCCAATGGTTGTAGCAGGGGGACAAGATGACAAAGCAGTTCTTTCAGAGCACTGTGCCCCGATCGACAGGCACACAACTACAGCATCTCCAGGACTCATAGGGCATCATGCACAGTAACTCGCATGAGATTTTGGACATGACCACCGGTTTCTATAGCCATCTCTTTCAGATGGAGAGGATGACCCCAGCTAGTCTTATGGCTCGAGAGCTAGTTTGGGATCACGTTCTGATAGTAGTCTCATAGGATTTATGCAATAGACTTGAGGAGCCTTTCATAGATGAGGAGCTCTAGGAAGCCCTCAAGGCTCTCCTAACCCATAAGTGCCTGGGTGAGGATGGCTTGACTCCAGCCTTCTTCCGGAGATTATCTCCACCCCTTTCCATTTAGCTTGATAGGAGGATTTTGACACAAGCTTTCTCCCCCAGTCCTTGAGTACGGGGTGGATTTGTTTGATCCCAAAAGGGGGAGATAGGTCAAACATCTGACAATGGAGGCCAATCACTCTGCTTGATACTACATACAAGATCCTCGCCAAGGTCTTGAGTTTGTGGTTACGGCCCCACACAGATTGGGTTTGTCCAGGAGCGCTGCATCCTGGACAACATCTTCACATTCTGGGAGGTAGTGGATTAGTCTAGGGAGAAGTCACAACTGCTGGCCATCCTTCTCTTGGACTTTGAGAAGGCCTACGATAGGGTGGAGTGGTTCTTCCTAGAGGGCACTATGAGGAGATTGGGTTTTCAGACACATGGGTCAGAGGAGTTTCAGCACTATATGCAGGCAGCTTTAGTTAGATGCTTATCAGAGGACACATGGGCTAGGCCTTTCCTCTCTCTTGCTCGGTCCACCAGGGCTGCCCAGTTGTTGAGGCTCCCAATCAGAGAGGAGGAGGAGCTACTTGACTCAGAGTTTGCAAATGACACAGCCTTTGTATGTTGAGGGCACCATAGCGAGTCTGGAGAGAGTTAGGGGTGCCCTGGCTATTTACTAAGTCCTCGGGGGCACGGATCAACTAGATGAAATCTATAGGTTTCTTCACAGGCTTTGAGGAGACACATGAGATCCATGAGTGGGGGAGTGACCTTGGCTTCAAATGGATACTGCAGGACCAAACAATAAGATACCTCAGATGCCAGGTGGGTATTGGCATTACAATAGAGCATCAGATTGCCTTGGTCCTTGAGAGTGTTCGATGCAAGCTTCTCTATTGGAGCTCGAAAAAACTCTCCCTAGCAGGTCGTGCCTTAGTGGCAAACCAGGTCCTTCTTGTTGCCACAGGCTGGTATATCGCCTCTTGATGGTGCTTTCACAGAGGATGCATTGGGTAGCTCTAACGGTTGGTACAAAACTTCCTTTGAGTAGGTTCAGATGGCACGAGGAACACTAGGGCCAGCGTAGCTTGCCAGACAGTGATCATGCTATAGGCATTGGGAGGCTTGGATATCATTAATTCAGAGATGCAGAGTAGAGCCCTTCTAGGCAAGTTGGTGGTTCGTGGCCTCACCCCAGGTGTAGAGCCTTGGAAGCTCCTTTTACCAGCGAGGGCTTCTAAGGAACACCCCACGCATTGGGGGACAGTGGCACTTGTGGTCTAGCTTACGGTTGAGGAAGATGCATGCTAATATGATACTCAAGATTGGATTATTGTGTATCTCCATGTTGATCCGATCCCTAGAATTGGATTAGCATGAAGATGATTGCTAATCTAAATCCCTAGAATCGGATCAACGTCGTGTAGTCTCCTCCATGCATCTTTGTGCTAATCTGATTCTAGGGATTGAGTTAGTGAGGATGCTTTCTAATTTTTAACATGAATTCAAAATTTTTTATACATCAAATTTTTCAGTAATTATTAATGAAGAAGAATAAAAATAGAATCTTAAGATTCTATCACTTTTTGGATTTATGGCCATCCTATTTGAAAAGTGGAATGGATGTGTCATCTCTCCCATTGCTCTTGAGTGGGGGTGCCTCCAAGCTAAGACTCAATGGCATCCTTTCCCAGGATTCGTTCTATAACTCTATTTTCTGATAGGTTTTACATCTAGAACAAGTGGTTTTCTGTGCTAAAGATCTCCAAAGGAACTCCTCTTAAATCGTTATAACTCCATGAAAAAATGTTTTTGTACTAAATAAACAAGTCTTTTATTGCATGAAGTCGATCACCAAGCAGATGTGCACTTATGACTACTATACATGGTTCCCCATTTGTTTGTAGATTAAGTTCTTGTGTTGGCTCTAGAATCAACACTTGAGTAACTATAATCTTTGGTTTGGCCAATTCTCTTTCACCAACTACATCTTTAGCAGAGCAATTTGAGGTGCTTGCCACAATGGACACTCAGCCTTGGTATGTTTCTCTCCACAAAAAAGCACCAAATCTATGATGGTCCTTTACTCTTTACCTTGTCATTTTGACCTTTTTGCTTATCTTGCTTAGGTTTGGGTGGCCATCCATATGTCACCTTAGTCTCGGTTTTGACTTGATCCACATTTGTAGTCCTTTTCTTTGCATACAAGCAATTGGGCTCATTATGACAATCTACGGTACATGCATCATAGTATTTTATTTGGCATTTATTTTGTGAATATCCTTTCTTAGAACACTTGTTACACTACTTTTTATTCTAATCAGATTTCTCTCAGAAGCCCATTTACTTTAGATTTTCACTATAGACTTCATTCTGTTTGGATTTGTGCATACATCCTTAGTACTTTCTTCAACCTTTGTCTTTGACTTTTGCTTAGCATGCCCACTTTTCTACATCGCAACATCTTGATTGAGGTTATGGATATCTCAAATCAATCTCATTGTAACATGTGATTAACCATGCACATAGCAATGTATCTTTTTTTTTTCCCCAAAGAAAGGAACCTTCTATTAATACTTGAAAGATTTCACAAGATAGTACCCTGAAGGTGCTGAGTATGGAAACAAAATTGGAAAAGGCTCAAAGAAAGAAAGCGGCCTATTCCAAAGAAGCCCAGCTCACTGCCTAGGGGATCTATAGAACTGGGGCTAATAGCCAAGTGGGGGGACTATACAGCCAGCAAAACCCTCGCGGGGTGAAGATGTAGAAAACTCCTATAGGCCAAGCCTTACAAAAACGAGCATGCCTCTCAATAGTCACCCTGGAGCCTGGAGTCCCATGCTCCCAGGTGGACCATAGAGTGTAAATGATATCCTGCCAAATGGCAACTAGGGTAGCTGAGGGTGGAACCTGGTGTTCACCCATCACAAGGCTGTAGCGAGCCACTTAAATGTTCCAAGCCATGATGCTAGCTACCACCTCTCAAGCACCATCCTCCCTAGGAGAAGGAGGAGCTAGGCTATTAGGAGGGACTGCCTTGTGGAGTGCAATCCTCTGGATGCTCTGACCTCATATTCAGTAGGATGGGGAGATCTCATCAGTCCAAAACATGTGTCCTCCCTCTGTCAAACAAGCCACCATCCCCCAGGTGTAGTCTCTTTATGAAGACTATGCATATGTGTCATGATCTTGAGGGCTCTCATCCAGATCCTCACTATGCTATGACATCTCCACAAACAGTGCAGGATAGCCTCCAGGACACCATCGGAGCAACAATGGCACTGCCTCTCCACTCGCATCTGCTCCAACCACGGTCTGATGGGCAATCTTCCATGCCAGAGATTTGAACATAAAGGGGAATCATGATGAGAATATTGAAAGAATGAAGACTATGTTGAAGATGGAGTTAAAAATTATTGCCTCGAACCTCTTCATTACTTTCTTGGCATTGAGATTTGGCATGAGGAGAACAACACATTTGTCTCACCTGAGAAATATTGCTTGGAGATATTGCATTGATTTTGAATGGAGGGTCGAAAGGTACAATAAAAGTCAAGGTGAAATTGAGCATCAAAGATGTTACCCAACTAGTAGAGACTTGACCCTTTATTCAACAATTGGTTAGGCAGTATACTACATTTTGCTAGCACTCAGCCTAACATTGCTTTCTTGGCCCCGTTCTCCCATGGTCAGAGCATGATGCATGGGTAATTTAGTGAAACCATGTTTCCTTTGTTGAGGCATGGATCCTTATGTAGTTGTTTCTTGATTATAAGCACACTAGCAGTCCTAGTTTTGGGAGCAAATTTCATTCCAATTCTCATAAGATAATCTTAGATGTGAGCAAGCTAAAAGAATTCAAAGAGTAAGAAGGCTTCAAGGCAGTACCATAGAGGAGTGGGGGAGACAAGAATGGAAATAAAAATTTTCATGAGATGCAAGGCACAAAATCCTTCAATGTCCTTGATGGAGGAGATTTCCCTCTGAAGCTTTTATTTTTATATATATTTTTGAATGCTTGTCACTCAGTGTGCCCATGCTCTCCATAAAGTCTTTCTTGTGATTTACTTTGTTATATGAGGCTGCTCTTGATCTTAGTTTGTGTTTCTTCGTAGTTTGATGAGCTTCTATTACCCCATTTTGTTTAGGCCTTTTCCTTTCTTATCAATAGTTTCAATGAGCATAGATGGGTTGTTCAAATAAATACCAACATTTGGCTTATAATGATGTGAATTTGTTATGAAAAACTATATTGTTCATTGTACTACTTCAAGGGACTTTGTGTCAACTTCCTTTTTTTTTAGTCTTTTATAAAAATGTATTTTGAGCATATATGGTTCATTGAATAATACTTTTTAGTTTTAAGAAAAGATTTAGAGTTTCAATTCTAAATAAGAATTTGGGAAGGGATAGCAACTTAATCTTAACTTGAATTCTATTTGATTGGATGTGTTATGCAATAAATCACAAATAGGATTTTATTCAATGATTTTAACACTTCATGTTGTCCTCTAAGATGAAATAACAAGATTTATATTTGATTTAATTTCATTACTAGTTAACCTGCAAAGGAGTGTTTGAACTCAGTTGCACACTGGAGGGCCTTCTTTGCAATTGTTATGGATGCTAAACAACTAATTGTTTTGTCTACTCTCATTTACAAGGGAAGATAGTAAGGTATATTGAAGTGTAAAGAATGTTTAAATAGATTCTTTTGTTTTTAAGAATGGAATTCCTTTAAGGATTTTGATTGAATGAACTTGTATTAAAGTGAATCATCTATTATATAATTTACATTTGTGGTGCATATCATGAAATGTAAAGAGGGACTTAAAAGGAAATCCATATTAGGCAATCAAAATATTAACCATAGTAAGGTAGTATTTTCTCAATTGTGAATTGTTAAAATAGCTAAGTTGAGGAGAAGAATACTTGAGGATCTAGATTTAGGAAACTTTGAAATAGTGGAGCTTCACAGCTTTTTTCACTTGCTTCAATCTGATCTAGCATGTGGGCATATGCTAGAGAGCAAAACAATCTTAGATGGGATATGCTAGGGTTCTTTCCTATAAAACCTCTCAAATCTGACATCTTAGTACCAAGACATTTGTATAAATGGATGTTGAACTATGTGTGGGTGTCTACATTTGTATGTGAGAAAATATAGCATTTGTGAGCACGTCCTCATCAATCAAGCATACTATCCTTGTAATATTTTGGGTGTAAAATAAAATTTGTCTTGATCTATCAATTATTCCATCCTATTGCTTGTTTTTCTTAATTTTTTGCTTAATGCATCACCCTAGTGCTATGAAAATGATTTGCAAAATGGGTATGAATGATGGTCTAATTGCAATCTTTTTGCCTTGACTAGTAGAAATAAACATCAATATTTCACAAATATTTTTGTGATGCAAGCTATATATTATGACCACTGATCATTGGTAAAGATACCTAGTAAGTTTATGTGCAAGAGAGAGTTACAATATTTCTTGCTTAAAGAATATCTCCAAACTTTTTGCACGTAGAGATTTTGTTGTTAGGATAAGAAGAGTAGTCGCATTGTATGATTGTAGTCCATAGCGTTAAAGATGTGATGAGAATTTTGAGGTCTAATCACTTTAGTCACAATGAGATTCACCATTTGCATCTGTTTGGGACTGAAGCATCATTCACATGATTGTAGATCAGAATCATACCAGTATGGTGAGGCACTAATCTTGTAAGCATGGGAATATAAGCTATAAGATATTGCACCAATTTCTTAGATTGGGAGTAAGCTCTCAAGGTTTGAGCTTCAGATATGTGTAATTCATTTTTGTGAGTTTAAGAATGAGGGGGGTAATGAGTTTGATTTTGTAGGATTGAGTAGTGGGGACATGGGATGCAGCCTTACAAAATGAAAGTTATACTCTCCTTCATCCCCAAACTCATACTTTCTAGGAGCATTAGAGATAAAGCCTTGTTGTTGTGCTCTTGCTTGGAGGATTGGCATTTGGTAGAGCTATGGACCTAGCATATTTATTAAGTATCTTTATTACTTATTGTCTTATCAATGGTGCATTTCGTTTAATGTATGTTATTTTTCATAGGTAATCTTGCCAAGAATAAGGTATGTTCATTTTTTTGATGGAAACCTCTTGTTAGAGACTAGCATCCAATACCTCTTTGGCCACTCATTTGTGGGCATAATATATTTAGATTCTTGTAAGTTGTGTAATGTTGATGTACTTGTATATTCATGTTTAATGAATAGGAAAAATTTTTGGGGGTTGTATGGTTTTGTATTTTGAGTTTGGTATCAGTTTAGAACCATAAAGGTTGTTTGTATTCAAATTTTATTCCTTCAAGCATTTTATGTTCATATCCCTTTGAGGGAATTTTGTTACTTTCACCTTAGAGCATACTGTTCATGCCCCTTTGAGTGATTTTTGTGTTACATTTTGCAATAGTTAAGAAAAATACGAAAGCTCGATTAAGAAACACCTTGAAGTACTAGAGTAACCTCAGCATAAAAATTATCTAATTTACTAGGTTTAATTTTTGATGCTTTGGTTTTAAAAGTTTATATTATGAATGTGTTGGTTTAAAAAGCTCGATTAAGAAACACTTTGAAGTACTAGAGTAATCTCTCAGCATAACAATTATCTACTTTACTAATGTTGAATGTGTTAAATATGAAAGTTTGATTAAGAAACACCTTGAAGTATTAGAGTAATCTCAGCATAACAATTATCTATTTACTAATGGGGGTATCAAATCCCTTTTCTAGCAAAATTTTTGATGCTTTGGTTAGAAAACTTTATATTTTGAATGTGTTGGTTTAAAAAGCTTATTAGACTTTGGGAAGAGTGCTAAAGGCTCAGCATAAAAAGCTCATCAAAAAATTAGACCTGCAAACAAGGTAGCAATATTTTTATATGTACACATCAATTCTCTAAAACATTTTGAGTACGTTTAATGATTTTAATGCATTTCTATATGTAGCTAAAATTGATATTTCTAAATCCCATAGATAGCAACAAGCTCAAGAGTGATCAAAGTTGGTAAACCAAGCAAGAAAGTGCTGAAGAATCCCCATAAATATCCTGAGAACTTTATGGAGGGTATGGATCAAAAGGGAAAAAAAATTCTAGAGAAAAGGACTTCTATTTATGCTTGAAATAATCTGTTGAGAGTTGTGGTGCCATGAGCACATAATTAAAGGCTAAGGTATGGTATAGGAAAGAATTAAAGTAGCCACCCTAGGGTGTGGACTACATGATGTGGAGATGTGGATTGAGGATATTCATAAGGAGAGATGTGGACTAGAGGATCCCGCAAGTGTTGACTATTCAAAGGGCACTCTCTATATAAGAGGCCTATCATGTATTGTTGAGTACAAGAGGAGAAATGCACATTCACTCAAGATTCTATTTATGAGTCCAAGTTAATCTATCTTGGAACCTAATTGACTTGAGGTACATGTCATGACCACTCTCTTCATCATGTCTCCACATAGGTTCCATCCACCTTAGAATGCTCCATAGATCCTGAGACACACATGTTTTGTCATGGTATCAGAGCTTAGGTCTAGTCTCCTAGATTAGTTGTAAGCTTGCCTTAGGAGCACATGTTTTCTCCTAGGTTAGTTTTAGATTTAGATTGAGAGAATTCCATCCATTGAATGAAAATTTTGTTCATTGCTTTGAGATATTTTTGTCATTCCTGATGAGAGAGAGAGAGAGAGTTCCTTTTAGAGATCTATTTTGTGAGGTGTGTTTAGATTCAAAATTCCCATCAATAATTGAACTAGACAATCGATTCAGTCACAAATTAATAGCTTTAAAACATTAAATAGAAATTATTTAGAAATGGAGAGTAAAGACTAGAGATCTAACTAAAATTAAGTTTAATTTCAAATGGCCAAATATCGATATGTTTCAAAAATAAGTATACAAGTGTCAAATCCAACCAATTGTCGAGGCTCCAAGGTCAAGTTCTAGTTACCTACCACCATCCAAGACAAACTAGGTGTAAGAACAACATAGCTTCAATTAGGTAGACAGGTAATGCCTGTACCCTGGCTTGTTATCCCTTCTACCAAAGAACCAAACCACCTTGCAGATTCTGAATTAATAAAATGAAATGAACAGTGTAAGAAATAATAAGATGGACACGCGGCATGGTGGGGGGAGAGAGAGAGAGAGAGAGAGAGAGGAGGGGGAGTTAAGGGGAGTGAATGCATTGATGGTGGAGGAGTAAATGCACGGGGGCATAAACGCGCAGTGGCCCATGAGGCAATTGCGTGGCCCACGCTGGCGATGGGCCAAACTATGCAGGTGGTGGGAGACCTACCAAGTGGTAGAAAGTGCCACATGGCATCAGGGCAGCTCAGGGAGGTGCCACATGCAATTACAGTGGTACCACATAGCTTTACAACGGTGTGACTCCTACGTGATGATTTAAGGTAGACGGCACCAAATGTCATCTGATAGCCTACCCCATTGCCAGAGAGGGGTAGAGAGGACGAAGAGAGAGAGAGAGAGAGAGAGAGAGAGAGAGAGAGAGTAGAGATTCAAAATTCTTGTCAATAATTGAACCATACAATCGATTCAGTCACAAAATAGCTTTAAAACATATTTAGAAATGGAGAGTAAAATTAAGTTTAATTTCAAATGGCCAAACACCAATAATATGGTTTTGAAAATAAGTATACACATGTTGAATCCATCCAGTCGTTGAGGCTCCAAGGTCAGGGTCTACTTACCTGCTGCCACTATCCAAGAGAAACTATGTGTTAGAACAACATGGCTTCAATTAGGTAGATAGGTAATGCCTGTTTACCCCGACTTGTTATCGCTTTTACCAAAGAACTAAACCACCTTCTAGATTCTGAATTAATAAAATGAAATGAATTGTGTAAGAAATAATAAGTGTCTTAAAGTAAGATCCACTGCCCTTGTGAAATCCTATTCTTGGGAGGGTAATCCAACTCCATATTAGGAACCATTAGGTAATCATGAACAAGACCTATAACTATAGCACATAATTCAATGTGAATAAGAAACATTAGTAACTCATAAAACTATTAAGGGTAGGAGGGACTTTGTGATCAGTAGAAGGTATGCAACAATTAATGCCCCCAAAAAAAATTCAAGGATTTATCTAGGTAAGATAATATCATGGTAGGATTTAATAGCATACTTAGTATTGAAAAATAGCATAAGAATGTATTCATATCAAATTGCATGAAAAGGAAAGAATACAAATAGCTTTTAAAAAAGTACCAATATATTCATAATTGTTTACAATACATATGTAAAGATTATATAGGGACACAGAATAATATAATTGTAATTAAATGTAGGTAAATAGGGGAGGACGAAATGCTACAAATAGAAAAGTTACAGAACATAAATGACATAATTAAAGATATTTAAGCATATTTTGGTTTAATGAGACAGGGGGAGGTAGAGACCCATACTACCAACCAGATTCAAAATATCAAAATTAAAGTGTTAAAGAAAAAGGCAGATTAAAAAGAAAAATAGAGAAAGAGTGCTTTCAAGATTTTATGAACTGACTACATAAACTTTAAGTTTAGTAAAAACAAGAAATATACCCATGGCTAATTTATTAAAAATTAGTACAAAATAAATAGTTAAAAAATAAATAAATAGCTAACTAATAAACATGACTGAAGTAATTAGAAAGAGAAAACCACATAAAACCAAAAGCATGAATATATCTATATAGGAGCCTTAAATATATAGGGATATTGATATATACATATATGTGTATGTATATAACTAGGAAACAACTGAGAGAAGCAAATATTTGTACATGAGAAACCAATATATAAGGACCAATAAGCATATGTAAGTGGTCTAAGAATAAAAGTCAAAGAATAGAAACAAATCAAGAAATCTTGCGTTACAACAATACCCATAAATCGTTGCAGCACGTAGTACGGAGCATTCTCCATTGTAGACTCATGCAAAAGAGAGCATAAGAGTAGCTGTTTTACAGAGCATGCATACACTTAAGGCTAGCTTAAATCAAGAAAGAGCCCATAAGAGGGCGTGACAGTAGATATAAACAATCTGGACAAGGTTAAAGTGTATCTTGTATCATGCACAACTATCAATAAATACGAGGCGCATAACAGTGGAGTAGAGAACGAGCTGCCGTGCCGTGCAATAGCCAGAGTGCAATATGTTAGACGTAAGCAACCACGAGCCATAGCACACTCCAAATTTACGTCGGACAATCAAGAGCTGTTGGAGCCGCCCAGTTGCGAGAGAACCACAAAGGTAGTGGCACATCCACTGAGTCAGGGATGAAAGACCCGAGCAAACCAAATTACTAAAGCACTTACGTGAGAGCTATCGTAGAGTCGTCCAGAGCAGGGAAGCGAAGTGCAAACTAAGAGAAGCCAGGAGGTGCCATCACGAGAAAGCTAGACAGCGAAGGGATATGCAAGGTAGTAAGAAGCATACACGAGATGGGAAGCAAGCAAGTCGAGGGTTGACAGGGTAGAGTCATCAGCAAGCATGCCGGGGAAACCATTTCTTCCAAATTCAAGCTCGCAATTAACGTAAGAAATGTGTGTTGGAATAACGCAGCAGAAAAAAGCAAGTCGTGTACGAAGGATTTGATGAGGGTACATACCAGAGATTGAGCACTAATCGCCATCAGTAGGAAATGGAAGGGTCGTTTGTAGTCAAGGATACGTGCACAAGAAAAAGTAACTGCGTCAACCCGCAGTTCGGAAGATAGAACTGGATACCAAAACCCATCAACCACCTCTTGCAAGCTGGGAAAACGGGGTTGCAAGCTCAAGAGAAGGTATAAGGAGCACACAGTGGAAGAAAGGGCATCTGAGACAGTGTCAGTAAAACTGCAATCGGGTGCACTTTAGAGAATAAGGGCACGCTGACACGATAAGCCGATGAAGCCAGGCAATGCTTAAGAGTGAAGTAGTAGAAAACTAATTTGAAGGCGTAGTGAAGCAAGATGAGCAAACTAGCAAAGCTATCAAAGCAGCTAAATGACTATAAACATCCCGCAACCATAGCAATTCTAGGCGGCCAAAGGAGTGAGCATTAAATTCCACCGCCTTACCACACATGCCTTAATAAAATCAACCTTACCCATAACCATGCTTATGCCCACGAGCATACACTTAGGTTTAAATACCTATTAGAGTAATTTCAACCCTTCTTATCTTATCTTATCTTATATCTTACTTCTTATCTTACTTCTTACTTCTTACTTCTTATCTTATCTTATCTTACTTCTTATCTTATCCTTACTATATATTAAGGAGGGAGGGAGGCTCTAGCAAGCCCACGTGTCACACAAAGGGAGTTCCTAGGGAGGAGGTTGGAGGCTTCCACATGGAAGGTTGGGGTTGGAGTGAAGAGATTGTGACATGGAGAGGCTACAGAGGGCAGACATCATTGAATGCTTTTGTACCACCACTTCCAATTCGAATGCAGCACAACGTTTCGCTCTAACTCTCCTACAACTTGCTGCCCACATTCAAATTTCCTCCATCGCTAGCCATAGTCACTGCCTCGAGCCTTTGAGCTTCATTCCCAAGCTCAGATTGCTTGGCTTCTTTACTTCCTACCTCCATTGCCTCTTGGATTCCTGGCTCTCCTTCTTTTCTTCCTCCAATACCCTTATCTTTGCTTCTTTCTCCCTCCACCTTTTTTCTTCACGAGACACTCCATCACACCCTCTCTGGCATCGCTGGCCTTCTCTCCCTGCTCTCTTCGGCCCCCTTTGCAAGGATAGGGGTAGCCAACTGAGGAGAGGATAAGGCAGCACCCATTGCTAGAAGTTGGTCATGAATGACCTTGGCCCTCATTACCTATCCTTCCCGCAGTGATGCCATCAATGCCCTTTGTCATACCTCCAACAACTTGAGCGATGCTCGGGACCCCTCCATCAAATGTAGACCAGGCATGCGAGATTGTCCCCCAAGACCTGTGCTTTCCTATCCTCATACCAGTGGTGAAGGGTTGTATTCGAACAACCTCAAAACCTTCGAGTTCAGGTACTGCAGGACATAGGTTTGGTTATTCTTTGCAGATGGGTCAAGGAGAGCGCAAGAGTGTTTCACGGAACCTTCTCTTAGTGGGGGAAACTTTTTTTCATGGCTTTGTAGATGGGTTAAGCACAGAGCGCTTTAGGCAAGACAAATCCCTCTCAATGGTGGAACACCCGAAAGAATGCTTTTGGCAAGACTATCTCACAAATCCCTCTTAGTGGCAAGACATCCTACGCTACCTGCACACTCAACAAAATGAAGCTGCTCCCTCTGATGATAAGATGGTCCTCCAACACACTGGTGATGGACTTGCAGCACGCTACACAACATGCTAGTGATGGACCTCTAGCTTGCTTCGGTGCTCTGATGATGGGACCTTCAGACTATGTGCAGAGAAATTCCGTGATGGACTTGCAGCATGCTCACACCACCTACAACAAACCTCCAGTTCATGATGCAGTCACGAGTGCCGCTCATGCTCATGCAAACCTCTAGAGCTCGAGCTCTTGCACACACCAACCTCCACGCTAACCTCTAGCATGGAAACCTGCTAGCCTCTGACTCTCTCTGTGAGTATGCTGACCTAGCTCTAGCCAACTTCTACCTCCAATTCTCTCTCTGTGATCCCACCTCCAACTTCTTGCCCAACTCACAACCGTACCACCTCCTCTTGATAGCACGATTCTCGTGTGACTCCTTCCATCAGCCAAATACGCATTGATGTTGGCTGCTCAGGTGTGCTACCAGGCTATCCCGAGGCCTCCTTTCAAGTCCACTCTATTCGTGAAGACCAATCTCTTCCACATAGACGTCTCCATTGTATCTACGATGGGCGTCTTTTTTATCTCCGTTTAGGGGCTTCAAGCCGTGTAGCTTCAAGTGATATTGCATTTGAGTTGTTCTTTCACAACATCAAAAGTATAGAAGCTTAAATAGCTTTTACCCAACGAATATAAATCTTAAATCTCTGAAAGTCTATGTGTGCTTACTCTTACTTTCCTTAATACCTCTTGACGTTTAGTGTTCCTTGTGAGATTGGAAGTCATTTGTAATGACCAATCCGTTGGCTTTAGTTCTAGTGATGCCTTGCTCACTACTGTTGAAACAATGTGGTGCAGCTTTAGGCACTATGGCGGAGGGGAATGGAGTAATCCAAAAGCACGTTAGACATTGTGGTCGACTGATTCAACCCTCCCTAAGCAACATTGTAAATGATCACCTAAGCGACATCATTTTGAAACAGGAAAGCGAGCAAACAAATGTAAAGAAGACGCAATCAAGGGAACATAGCAACGAAGCAAAGGTGATTAGATGCTCCCTTTGCAATTAGCTTATTCAATCAAAAGCTACAAACGATTCTACTGATTCAAAATCCAATGATCCTACATATCACCAATCTTACAGCTTTCTCCAATGACACTCTAGTAGCAATTAGTAAGACATTCAATATGAAAAAAGGTTTCACTCCAGAAAAGGAGGAGGAAGTGAGATGGGAAAATAAATTCTATAAAATATGATAAAATCATTGATGAACAGTTTAGGAATCTCAGACAACCTATCAAAGAATTAAAAGCCAGCTGTTGCATGATCCTTGAAACTTCTATCATCCCTTGAATGATGGTAAGATCTGCTTACATCTCAGTTCCATACGGTGCATCCACTTGCGCAATAGGCCGATGCATCACCTAGATGCTAACAAAGATTCTTTTGAGTACTCAGATCATGGTAAATTGTATCTTCTAAACAAGGATAGGATGAAGTCTATGATACAAAGGACCAGGTTAATCAACAACTCTAATCCTATAGCACACCAAAAATGGATTTGGAGACTCAAATATGAACACAATCTTCTCATCTTAGTAGGATGTTGAGTAGGTTTGCATGTGCTAGATTGCAAGTAAACTTGCCAATGGCCCTACCCTACATTTGCTATTGTTTCTCTGTTTCCGTTCTCCTTTCATGTGTAGAAGGGCTTTGTTTTGGCTCTACAAGCCACAAGTTTTCTCTCATGACCTCGACTCCTCCTCGACTCTCTGTTGGTTTTCTCCTTAAAATTCATGGCAAGGTTGTGGGGCCAAAAAACCATTATTTTTCTA
The DNA here is from genome assembly GCF_047967505.1 of Dipteris shenzhenensis. Classification (NCBI taxonomy): domain Eukaryota; kingdom Viridiplantae; phylum Streptophyta; class Polypodiopsida; order Gleicheniales; family Dipteridaceae; genus Dipteris; species Dipteris shenzhenensis. The sequence goes on from NC_141625.1 coordinate 42,955,528, forward strand.
CAATTTAATCCTCTTTTGCTTCAAATTATTGGCTTTGTCTTCCTAAGCTCAATACCTCCAAGATCCTCAAGCTCAAAGCTCCATCCTACCGAGTGCATTAGGGCTTTGAACTGTTGAGCTTGATGCTCCATAAGACTTGTCTGAAGATATCAAGTAGTTCAATTTGAGGTAAGTCTCTTGGATTTTGGAGGCTTCATGGATTGATGGTGAGAGGCAAATCGCTTTACATGGGAGCTACAAAGAAGGGGTCAGTGTCAAGCAACCACGTAGATGTAAGAAGGGTGGAATATTTTGCATAATTCAACTCATTGATGTCGATCCCAAGGCCACAACCTGTTTGCTCTCAACTGAGCAAGCTTGCATGAGGTGAGTGCTGCCCATCTTTGAGTGATGGCAGACATGCTTTAGGCTCCCACCATTCAATTCTTACTTTCAACAAGTGGGAATCAGCAAGATAGTGTTGATCTATGTTTCTAATTTGAATGGATGTCTATCATGATGTAGGCGAATTTTAGCTTTAGCTCGAATTGATGAGTCCCAATCAATTATGTTGTGAGCTTTGGCTTTTGGATTTCAATCTTTGCTTCATAGCAATGTTGCACTAGATTCATGCAAGATGGCTACAAAAAGGCTTTTCATCTCCAGGAATGAAGCTAGAAGATCCATTTGTCCAAGTCAATTTTATATTTGAGTCTTTTCAATTGTGAACCCGGTGTGTGACAATTGAGCTTCCCTTTTGAAGAGATTTTTTTTTCCAATTTGTTATCTATTCCTGTAGATGTTTTGTTAATTAACAAAACCTTCATCCTGGCCATGGAAAAACTAATTTCGAAAGCCTATTTCAAATCAAGCATGTAGCTTCCCACGAGAGGGATTCTATGGATGGTATGATGGTGTAATGTCTTGTACGATCTTTGCATTAGTGTGCCGCAAGGGGTACACTAGATGGAAAGGAGATGGCCAACCACCTCACCTACAAGCAAGGAACAAGGTAGTGTGTTATGCAATCCTTGAGACGATTCACATTAACACATATCCCTCAAGATTGGTTTGTTCAAATGTTATTGGTTTATCTAGCTAGATTGCATACAGCCTGTGCTTGGGAGTTTCTCACTTTGTAAAACTCTTTTGATGTAGCTCTAGGCCATTCTCTATGGAGGAAAGCTCACTATGGTGAAAACGTCTCATTGGACTGATGGACACATAGGTAGCTTACTTACCCTACACCGACCCAATAGGAATCCTTTCCGTGACATTCCAATGAGGCACAATCGATAACAAGCATCCCTATACCAGTTTTCTATTAAATGTATCAGATGTTGAGTAAGAGAAAAGGGAGTTGATGATCTTGGAGGTCATAGGAATCCGATTAGATAGACAACTTTGGTGAGAGAAAGGTTTCTTTAATTTGATGGAATTTTTAGAACTAAACAGAAAGAAAATAAATGAGAGATTACAATGCACCTCCCCTTCTATTTGCATGTGTTTGCATGTGCGTATGCATGCTTGGATGTGTGTGCAGGTGCATGTGTGTGTGTGTGTGTGTGTGTGTGTGTGAGAGAGAGAGAGAGAGAGAGAGAGAGAGAGATGGGATGTAAGTGTAAATGTGAAAAAAGAAGTAATTTGTGCAAGAGCACATGTGCAACATGCCAACATAGAATAGACACAAAAATGTAAAAATGGCCCCACACACACATACATACATACACACAAGCACAATAGCCATATACCCACACAAGGTTAAACATACACATACACATATGTCAACAACACCCACACAAATAAAGACATTGTATGATGCATTTACAAGTGCTCTCATGTGAGGCATGCTCAAGGCATGCAAATTGTGGATATGTGCACATTTATACTCATGTGGATATGTACATGCACATGCACATGCACACACACATGCATGTGTGCACGAGTGTGCACACACACACACACACATAGTATATACATATGTACATACACACACATTGTAAGAAAAAGAAATTCTTAACCGTAATAATGCAAAATTTATGAGGTTACTTTAATGCTTTTGGCCCCATTTTTTTCTGGAACCATATGACTAATTAAATGCCGTATACAAAATTTTTTTTTTTTGGAATTGGCTATAAAGGGAATCATTTTTTGACCAAATCAAGCAACGAGATTTACGACTCATTAACTGCTATGCAAAAAGATGGTGTATAAGGAACATCAATTCTAGAACTTTATTGTTAGGAAAGAGGGTGTGTGTGTACACGTTTAAATCTAAAAAGTCCCATCATTGACTGAGTCATACAATTAAATCCATCCATAGGATAATTTGTAAAAATTAAGACCATGATAATCAAGACTTATAAAGTGAGACATGGAGCATTATAGACACAGTAGAAATATCCAAAAAATATTTTTATTAATACTTCCAAATGCCTTTGAGGAACTCATACAGAAATAACATAAAGTGCCTAATACAAGAATAACATAAAGTGCCGAATCTTTTTGAAGTTCCAGGTACCTTGGTTAGGGTTCACTTACCTATCACCATCCACAAAAAACCAACTATCAGAACAAAATTGGCATCATGTAGGAAGATAGGTAATGCCTGTGTTTCCCAGCTTGTCATCTCTTATACCAAAAGAGACAAAGAACAATAGAAAGATTCTAAATGTATACCAAACAAAACTTATGCCATATATCATTTCTTGCATTTAGCTTTACGAGGATAGAACATTCTAGTTCTATTATCATGTCCAATTGTTTTCAATTCTCTGCATGCATCCTCCAATTTTTGAGAAATAATCACCATTCTAGCCGGGTTTGTGATTACAGACATCCTAGTAGTTCTACAAACCTTGCATGAGTCTATCACCAGAGTTTCCTATCAATTTCAATTATTAACAAAATTAGATAAGGTTTACTAACGTTGCCATACATGCCCCATACATGGTAGCTAACACAAGAGGGGTTAATCTATACCAAGGTAAAAAAAATTAATTAAAACAACTTCCTTTTGAGTCATCAAGATGGATCAAAATAGTTTGTGGGGTATTTCGCGCCCAAGTAAAAAAAAGGGGGAAGACCACCCCCTTGTTTGAAAATAACAAAAAAAAGAAAGGGAAATTAAAGACCATTCAAGAAAGAAAGAATAACAGTCATTAATTAATGCCAAATTACAAAAGAGGTCAACAACTAATTAAAGAAGTAACTAACAAGATCAAAAGTAAATTGGAAAGGAGTATCTAGATGGCTAGTCTATGCAAGTAAGTAAATTTTTTTAAAAGTTAAACAAATTAACAGTAAAAGTAAAGGGGTTTTTTTTTAAATAAAAAATAAAAAGTCAAACGAGCAACAAGTACTCTATTATATAAATACCTTATGTGTGTGTGTGTGTGTGTGTGTGTGTGTGTGTGTGTGTGTATACACAATCTAACAACAACCATATCCCCCAGTAGGATAAGTCTCCACTTGGCTACATAGAAATTAATCATCAAACCCGATTCCCTCACTGCTTTTTTCTTCTTAGTCCAAACTCCTCTCACTTCTATGCAGGTCCAAAAGAAGTGATTAATGGTTTCCATAGCCTAGCTGCACAGTGGGCACATAGGATTTATCACGAGCCACTTTCTCAATGTCCCTCTCACAGGTACCCATAGTTGCAATGACTGCCACACTAAGAAACTTTGGGACACTAGGAAAGCAGATTGGGTTCCTTTACAAGAAATAAAAGCAAGACATGCCTTGAATATGCATGAAACTCAACTATTGGCTTGGGTGTATAGTCTTATTCAACTCTCCTATTCCAACCCATTAATTAAGTAGTTTTGGTACAATTAACCTATGTCTATCTATGGCTTAATTTATTTATGCTTCAATCAACCTATGTCTATCTATGTCTGTGGGTTTATCTATTTATTCTTTAATTTGATTTTCTCCATGACATACTTTATTTCAATGTCCAAATGCAGCTTCCCCAAATGTTCAAGAAAAAATTCAAACTAAAACCTACTTTTTCCCACATCTGAGCCCTATTGCTGATCCAAAAAAGTAATATTATGTGACCCTTCTATACTATTTCTTAAGGAGGGATCTACCAAAGCTGCTCAGAGGGAGGTTCGGAGAGAGGAGGAGGTTAGGAAAGAGGAGGTGAAGGAAAAATGCCACATGGCATAATCTGTAAGGGCCACAGACCACCGTGGACTGTGGAACAATTGGACGGCTAAACACGTGGCGACCATGGACGGCGTTGAGGACTACACTTTAGAGAGGGCCGCCAACTAGAGTAAATGTGCGTGCACACCTACAATGTGGTAGGACATGCAGTGCAGGCACGCGAGCTGCATAGCGATACCTGCCACATGGAGTTGGTGAAGCATGGGCTCAACTGCTATGTGTCGTGCGATGACTGGTAGAATATGTGCATGGGGGACCCATCAATTCATGTGGGGGGCCATCAATGCATGTGGGGGGAACCATTAATGCATGGAGGGGCTATCTTGTGAGGTCAGTCTAATCAAGCTACCATTTGGCAAGGGGGTATAGGCACATAAATGCAGTGTGGAGAGATGACGTGGTGGGGGTGATGATGTGGCATGTGCAGTAGAACTGCTAGCCTGCTCGCTCGCCATGTGTCGAGGCATTGATGACTGACCACCACACTGCATAGTCTGATGGGCAGCAAATAGCCTAGCAGCCATGCAGAGCCCTGACCCTTGACATGGCATGGGACCAAAAGATAGAGGGCACTGGCGTGGTAGCACACGTGGCTCTCAATGATGCGCAGGCAGAGTGGAAAAGCCCACATGTTGAGACGGTAGCACTGCTGACATGTAGAGAGAGAGAGAGATAAGAGAGACAACTGATAGAGAGAGAGAGAGAGAGATAAGAGAGACAAGAGAGAGAGAGAGAGAGAGAGACACTAGATAAGATGGAGAGAGAGAGAGAGAGAGAGAGAGAGAGAGAGAGAGAGAGAGAGAGAGAGAGAGAGAGAGAGAGAGAGGGAAGATATAAGAGAGTTTACCCCACTCTAGCGCTCTTTTTAATTTTCCTAGTTTTCTCCTAAATTTTTCTATTCTCCCCTATATTGTCCTAGTGCTTCCGAATTCTCCCTATTATTTCCATTATTTCTAAATTTCTTTACTTTTTAATTTTTTCCTAAATAGTTTTCTAAAATTTTCTTAATCTTTGCCTTTTTCTTTCTCTACTCTCTCTCTCTCTCTCTACTTTGCTAAATTCTTCAAATAAAATTTTAATTATTTACCCCCCTTCTTGTACCTTAGTTTTCCTTATTTTTCTCAAATTTCCTAAAAAATTGTTTATTATATTTTCCTTAATTTTTCCCTTCTTTGTTTTCTTTCCTGTTATTATTTTTTCCTAATAAATCCTCCCCCCCCCTCTCTTACTTAATACCTCACATTTTCCCATTCCCCTTAATTTTTCCTATTATCCTCTTTTAAATTAAAAAAATTCCCTATTTTTTCTTTATTCTCTTCCTAATTTCTAAGCTTTTTTCAAAATTCTCCCTTTAATTCCTCCCTATTTTAGCCTCATATTTCGTTTCCAAATTGGTCCTATTCGGAACCCCCCTTTTCCCTTTTCTACCTTTTGTTATTATTTTCTCTATCTTTTTTCATTTCGCTCCCTAACTTACCCCACCCCAAAATAGTCTCTCTCTCCCTAACTTACCCCACCTAACTATACACCCCCCCCTCGACTAAGGTTCTACCCTCTTGATTGGTGTGACTATCAACCCACTACCTAACTAATCGTCTCCCGACCCCCTCAACTACTTTCTCTTTCAACTATTTAAACCTTCCCTCCTTGCTTCTCTCCCACACACCATCTATAGCTACTACTCTTTGCTATTGCAGCTTCTACACAGACTAGGCTTTGTTGATCCCCTCACATCCTCGACTATCGTTTCATACAGTCCCTATTGCAGCTTAGCTTTGGCCCATTGCCTTCCTTCCTTGGTTGTCCCACATCTCATTTTGCCATGATCTACCATGCAAACTGCCCAGTACCTTCCCCCCATGTCTTGTACTTTTGCCTCCCACAGCTGAGGCTAAGTCCCACTGTGTGCTCCCTGATCGACGATGTCTACTTGGTCAAAGACTACCAATTTGCCTCACATGTACCTCATTCCAAACTATGCTTCTTTGACTATGCATGACAATCTTAAAAGTTGTCTACAGCACTACTACGCTCCACGACTCTCTCATGTGGTCCTATTATCGATACTAGGCCGCCGTCAACTCTCACCCCAAGTTCTAACTTCTAAGATGGACCCTCAAGTCCTATCACCTCTCCTTTCATTACTCCCTCAATTTTTATTTTATTAAAACACTCTCTCATCTCTCTCTCTCTCTCTCTCTCTCTCCCCCCCCCTCTTTTTGTCCTCTCCCTACATATTCACACTCGCCTCTCTTTCCCCTTCTTAGTTTTAAACCCCCTTTTTTCTCTTACCCTCCTCTTATATTCTTTCATTATACATCCTCTTGTTTTCACATTTCATTGCTCTATTTCAATCAATTTTTTCACTTAAGGTTATTATTTTTTCACTTTCTCCCTTTTTATTTTTTCATTACTTTTTTCTAATAAGCTTCATTAAATTTATATTTCCCTTTTTTTTTCTTCTCATTTTATTTTATTTTTCATTGTATATGTCCTGCTTATAATTTTTTTCAATTTCCCTTGAAATATAAATAATTGAACCCTAATGAGAGGGGAGGAATGGGGAGCCAATAGGATAGAAGGAGGGAAAACCTAGTTTTCTTATATTTACTCTTCCTTGCCTTTGACCGGAGCAGCACTTGGCATTGTCCTCACTCTTTTGGGCCTTGTTACTGTCTCTTCCTGCTCAGTCTATATGAGACCGGTGGAGGATTTCTCGGCGACCCTGAAGCCAACTGGCAAATGCTAACTTTTTAGGTAATCAAGGATCGGCATGTACAACATGGGATTGCTGATAACAAAAATCACTTAGTTCATAATAAGTAAAGAGGGGTGCTTTTATTAGGGGTAAAATTTTAGGTGAGGGGTTTTTATAATACCCCTTGAACGCATGTGATATGTAAGGTTTCTTAATAGTGCACCCCCCGAGGATGAGGGGGGTAAATCAAAAAATACACTACAATATGAAAACCCATCTCCTTTCAAATTAATGTAACTATTTTATGTGTTATGCAAATTTCAAGTTGTGTAGACATATTTGAAGCTCTTTTAGTGTAGAACACAACCACGTTAATTTTAATAATTTCTACTCATGGCATATTGTTAAATTCATCTTATACTCAATATTTTGATAGGTTTTCTTACTGAAGGGAGTTGGCACCCCTGTGAAATCCAATGACATCATAGTACTTTATGCTTTTCCCTAAAATCCAAGCCTCCAAGATCAAGATTCTATGACTCAAAAAACAACAAAAAGAACTAAACAAAAAGGATGTTCAAAAAGCTCAAAGGAATTAATAAAGCTTCACTTTTAAATTGTGAGGTTTATTACATCCAGTTGAAAAGTATCTTGTGTTGGTTGTGTACCTCAAATTTTTCCAACTTTGATGAAGTCAAAGGAAGATACAAGTAATTTGTATTATGTTCTATCTTGCAAGAAAGCAAGCAAGAGCAAGAAAGCAAGAAAGAGCAACAAACCTTTTTCCAAGTGCTTGTAAATTTTTTTTGATTAGTTTCTTATTTAAGTTTTGGAGATTTGTTTTTTTTAATAATTTGAAGAGATAGAAAAAAAGAAACAAAGAGAGGATGAGAGAGAGAGAGAGAGAGGAGCCCTAGGGCTACGGTCGCCAAGAGGAGGGAAGGCAAGAGAAGTAGGAGAAGGAGAAGGCAATGGGGAGGGGAGGCAAAAACGGGGGTAGGAGTAGCAGGGGGGAAGGGGAGGCGGCGGCAGGGGGGAGGTGGCAGCAACGGAGGGGAGGGAGGCAGAGGGGTAGCAGCGACAGAGGGGGGTAGCAATAGTAGCAGGGGGAGGGGAGGCGGCAACAACGGGAGGGGAGGCGACGGCGATAGGGGGGAGGGGAGGCGAGGGGTAGGAGAGGGGAGGGGAGGCAGAGGGGTAGCAGCGGCAGCAACAGAGGTAGAGGGGGGGAGGGGAGGGGAGGCGGAGGGGTAGCAACGATGGGGGGAAAGGAAGCGGCAGAGGGGAGGTAGGGAGGGGACGTGAGGGGTAGGGGAGGCATAGCGGTGTGGCGGGGGAGGTAGAGGGGGGGGGAGGGGAGGGCATGTGGAGGGGTAGCAGCGACGAGGGAGGTAGAGAGGTAGCGGTAGCCGAGGAGGTAGCAATAGTAGGGTGGGGGGGAGAGGAGTCCACAGGGGGAGGCCACGAGGTGGCGAAGGGGAGGGGAGGGGAGGGGAGGGGAGGCAAGGGGTAGGGGAGGGGAGGGGTGGCGGAGGTCTAGGGGTAGGGTAGGGTAGGGGAGGCAACGAAGGGGGGAGGCGGCAGGCGAAGGGGAGGCGAGGGGTAGGGGAGTGAGAGAGAGAAGAGAAGGGGAGGGGGGGAGAGAGAGAGAGAGAGAGAGAGAGAGAGAGGAGCTCTGGTGGCCATGGCCCCCAGAGGTGAGAGTAGAGAGAGATGAGTGAGGGAGGGAGAGGAGTGAGAGAGAGGAGGGAAGGGGAGGGGAGGAGAGAGAGAGAGAGAAAGAAGAGAGAGAGAGAGAGAGAGAGAGAGAGAGGAGTCCTGGTGGCCGCGGCCCCCGGGCGAGAGAGAGAAGGGAAGGAAGGGGAGGAGAGAGAGAGAGAGGAGTGAGGGAGGGAGAGGAGTGAGACAGAGAGGAGGGAAGGGGAGGGGAGGAGAGAGAGAGGAGTGAGGGAGCAAGAGGGGTGAGAGAGAGAGAGAGAGAGAGAGAGAGAGAGAGAGAGGAGTTGTGGCAGCCACAGGCCCCAGGCGAGAGAGAGAAGAGAGGGGGAGGGAAGGAGAAAGAGAGAAAGAAGAGAGGAGTCCTGGCGATAGTGACCCCCAAGGGTGAGAGGAGAGAGGAGTGAGGGAGGGAGAGGAGAGAGAGTGAGACGAGAGAGGAGTGAATAGTGAGAGACAGGAGAAAGTATGCGATTAGACAAGGAGAGAGAGGAGTGAGAGAGAGAAGAAAGTATGCAATTAGAGAGAGAGGAGAGGTGAGAAGGTATGAGACAAGAGAAGAGAGGAATGGAGAGAGAGAGAGAGAGAGAGAGAGAGAGAGAGACATGCAACTAGAGAGAGAGGAGAGGTGAGAAGGTATGCGACTAGAGAGAGAGGATAGACATGCGACTAGAGAGGAGAGGTGAGAATATATGCGACTAGAGAGAGAGGAGAGTTGAGGGAGAGGGGAAAGTATGTGACTAGAGAGAGGAGAGGTGAGAAAGTATGCGACTAGAGAGAGGAGAGAAATGGAGAGAGAGAGAGAGAGAGAGAGAAGAGGTGTGGAGGGAGGGAAGTAGAGGGAGAAGGAGCGCCATTAGAGGGAGGGAGAGGGAGCACCATTAGAGAGAGAGAGAGAGAGAGAGAGAGAGAGAGAGGGGAGTGGAGGGAGGGAGAGGTATGTAGCTAGAGAGAGAAGAGGAGGGAGGGAGAGAGAGGTGAGGACAAAATCTTACCACTAAGAGTAGAAGATTAGAGGAGAGCGACCCACGAGCAAGAGCGACAAACAAGAGTGATAAATCGTACGAGAAGAATGTCGAACAAAATTTTGAAATCAAATTTTTCTAGAAGAAATTTGAATTCGAAATTTCCCTTACTTTTTTTAAAATTTACATTTATTCAGGAGTGGGAGGAAAACCCTAGTTTTTCTTATATATACTCTTTTGTCCATTCATTCATTCTCATTCTCTTGTCATTTCATTGAAGCAACCAAGACCAACAAGTGGAAGAGCAAGGAACCCATACAAGCCTTACCTTTTTCTAAGTACTTGCAATTCATTTTCAATTAGTTTCTTATTTGAGTTTTTGAGTTCTATTTCCATTAGTTTCTTATTGAAGTTTGAGTTTTTAAATTTGAAGAGAGAGAGAGAGAGGGGGGAGAGAGAGAGAGAGAGAGAGAGAGAGAGAGAAGAGGGGAGGGAGAGAAAGAGCGAGAGAACCAAATTTGCCATGTTTTTTTTCTTCTCATTTGCAAAACTTCTCTGAATGATTGTTCTTGACACAATAAGTGCAAGGATAGATCTTGTAGCAATCTTTTTTAAGATGATTGGTCTTTCCACAATGCTTGCATGCCTTGTACTCTTTGATGAAAACTTTACTGCTGCAAGTGCTTGTGTGTGCACTTCACCCATTCTTGAAGTGTTCTTTCTCTCTTCCTCTTGTAGAGCACTGATGATGCCCTCTAGTATGGGTTGGGGAAGATTCTTCAAGGTAGTCACAACATAATCATAGTCATGAGGCATACTCTTCAAGAGCATAGCCATAGCATCATCTTCAGTAACTGGAGAGTTGATTGAGGCCAATTGTGTCATAAGACTCCTCAAAATATTAACATGGCTGCAACATTGTCTCCATCCATCTTAAGTTCAAAGAACTTAAGTTTCAAATTCAACGTAGAAGTATGAGAGCTAGCACCAAATAACACATCTAACTTATGCCAGGCCTCTAAAGGGGATTCCAAATCTAAAATATGATGCACATAATCATCTCCCAAACCTATGGAAGCTATGGTGCAATAAAGCAAATAGATATGGTGGTTATGATGCAATGAAAGCCTTATCTTCCTCATTGTCCCATCATTTTTCCCTTGACTCCATCTCCAAAAAAGGAACCTCCAAACGAAGTGCATCACCCCTTTTAAAACTTGCCAGTTTTTGCAGGCCTATGACCCATTCCAAAGCTTGCCAAAGGAGCCGCTACCCCTTCCAAAACCCAACCCTCCCTCATTCCTCCTAATAAGCCCCTACTCTATTCCTCTTCCCTCTAAAACTCGCCCTTTTTTACTCCATAGTAGCCCCTACCTTATCCACTCCATAGTCACCTTCACTAAGGTCCCTATTTTTAAGGTTGCAGTTAAACCAATGTTTTTGAATGAAGTTTCTCAACTTTCATGCCATATACTACTCTAAGCTTGGTCTCATCAAGTTTCTCAAGTTCAATTAGCCTCTCAAGGATGGATTCTTTGGACATCCTTTCTTGAATTGCCACCATTAGGCTTTGTACTTTGAATTCCATGGGCATTCCTACCTCTACTTCAAAGGTGAGGCTAAAGGGGGTACAATTAGTGGCAACCTTATATGTGGTGCTGGTGAGCTTATGTTCCAATCACTATGGCTGGCCTCTACCATGCATGTCATGGTGATACATAGGGTTTTATTAGAGCTTTCAACTTGGCCGTTTGCTCTGGGGCAGAAAGGGGTGGATTTCCTATGAACTTTTAGAAACTCACTCATAGGGATTTGAATAGTCTCGTTGATGAAGTGAGTCTCTCAGTCGCTAACAAATTTTTAATGGGAGGCTGAAGTGTGATATGATATTTTCATACACAAATTTAGCCATTGCTTAAGCACAGCTTTCCTAGTTGCCTTGGCTTCTACCCACTTGGTAAAGTAGTCACTTGCCATGATAATATGTCGGTCTTGTGTCCCTTTAGCTACTGGACTTATAGGATTATCCACAATTTTTGTAGTTGGTGTAGGTACATAATGGAGTCCCAATGGAGTGCTCCCTTTTTGCTGCTAAAACCAAGGCTCTCAAACCAGATATCTAAGCCCAGTGACCTCTTGACATGGCTTTGCACTTGATACCCCATGGTCAAAGGCCTCGGGTAGCTACGAGAACATGGTAGGGAGGAAAGAACCTGTAAATATCTCTTATCTAGTGGTGTCACCTGCCAATACCACCCATCTGGCATTCTCATCATATACAATACAATTTTGGAAGCCTACATGCACATGATCAAAGACGACTTTAGCCATTTTGAAACCAAGCATGTGGCATATCCCAAACAACTTGTTGTAGAAGAAACCAACAGAGCTATAGCAATCTTTAATTCCACTGCTCATCTTGATACCTCCTACTTGCCACACCCCTCCACGAATATTAACTGTCCACTTTCTTCCCCCCTTAATACTTACCTTAATTTCCCTAATCTCACCACCTCTTCCTCTACCCAACCATTCACCTCGCAACCCTCCACTAGCACACACATCGGGTCATTGCAGACACCTTCAAGGCAAGCTCAAGACCATCCTATCGAGTTTACTCTATAATAGGTCCAAACCATCATTTGGCTAGTCTTCATACCAATGGAATCTCTTCCACAGGACCCACTTCCAACCACTTTTGCACTGAAGTGGATGATCAAATAAAAAACATACCTCTCAATGATCCCAAGTAGGCCTTTCAAAGACCTCACTAATCTAAGCATGTGGAAGGGTAAACTCCAAAGTTTTGATTTAAAGGCTATTGATCTCATGGATGTTAGAGCCCTGACCAATTTTATCGAAAATAACTTTTGGAAGCGGTAGGCATCCAATAAGCAAAAGACTAGAGGAGGGTACACAGATCCCAATTCCCAAGTTGTGCCCATCAATGATGTAGATGTAGTCTATAGTATGGTTGGTGGATCTTTTTCTTAAAGAAGCCTCAATGTTGGAGCATATATTATGATGCATGTCGGGACCATTGTATTCATCCCACTTATATGCCTCTCCACCACCATTGGAACTGGAGTATAATTCCAATAGATCCAAGAAAGTGACCCTAACATCACATAAAATTTTCTGTGCTTCAACTTTTCAAAACTTGCAACTACTTATGGTCTCACTTATTAGATGCATCAATTTATCGATATGTATGTAGAAGTCTCCGATCTTGCAGTTGTTGCCTCCATTCACTTTTTTCAAGTGCTGATCATTTTGTTATGGGATATTCATATAATCCCTCTTTTAGGGGTATGGATCTCTTTGGTAGGGGTTGTAGCACTTAGCAAATTCAGCTATGTCTATTAAAAGAGTAGGCCACCATAATCTGGCTTAGCTGTGGGCATAAAGAGTTATGGAGGCAATAGCAAGATGTGCAATCAAAAGGCAAAATAATGTAAAGCAATAATGATTGAGGTGTTAGGAGCAACACAATAATGGAGCAACAATGTGAGAAGCAGAATGCATAAAATACACAATACAACAAGTGCAAAGAATGGAAGAGAAAGAGAGATACTAATATATGTGGTTCACCCAGTCTGGCCTACATCCATGGAGAAATAGCCAGTCTTATGTTTTTCTTATCCAGTCTGACAGCAAGAAGATACAAGATACAAGAAATATTATCTGAGCCACATGCCTTTTTCACAAATTTTGATCACATAATTCATGCACCAAATTTAATGCATTTTTGGCTTCGGGGGCACTACCCCCGGGACCCCCACCAAGGGGGGCCTAATTAGCTATTGTTGGCCCCCCTTGACACCCCCCAGCGATGATAGTAGTAGGGGGGGCAATGCCCCCCCACACTCCTGACCTTCATAGAGTGGGTATAAACATGCTTGTGTCTAAAGCATCGCCAAAAACCAACCTTTGAAAAAAAATATTAGGCACTACATACAACGATCTCCCACTTGGAGATTGATCATAACTACTCCACCGTTACTACATTCACTAAAATTCTTTGGATTAGTGCTCTCTCATATTGTTCCTTGCTCAATTTCTCCCTGGTTACCACCTTAGTCAAACATGTCTATAGGATTCTAGCTAGTGTGTATCTTTTTCAGCTTCAACTATCTATCCTTCAAAATAGATCGGAGGAAATGATATTTGAGCTATATAAGTTGGGTTCTTGAGTGGAAGGCTGAATTCTTTACGAGATGAATAACACTCTGGCTATCACTATACAAGTTGCAATTCTCTTGCTTCTTCCTAAGTTCTGCTTCTGTTGTAGAAAGTGCAACAACCATTTGCAACTTTAAAACCCAACTTACAACTGTTCTAGCTACTATGAAAACATACTCTAATTTGAGTAAGGTGCCACAAGTAGATAACACGGTAGAGGCCTCGGCAAGTCAGTCTCATAAAAGCTTGAGTTTTGAATGTGGGGGTCCAAGGCCACTATATCTTAACCTCGGTTATGTACAATACTCAAACACACATATATATGGATGACATAGAAGATTAGGGTGTTCTGCACCCATCAAAACTTGTGTGGCTCTCTCACCCTCTTTCGTTCTACTTCCGTTGTTGAGCGCACTCTCAACTGGTGTCAAAACCTAGGTGTGGTCTATCTGATGCTTGTGGGTGGTCTAGCTGAGCTTGTGTGTGTTGATGATTGCCAGTGCAGTGAGCGAGTCAAGAGAAACTTCCACAGGGGTGGAGAAGGAAGCAATGGCAAAGGAAATAGGAGATCAAGTATAATGGATGTAGCCAACTCTATAGCATGAGCCTGAAGGTGTGGCCATCAAATCATGAGCCAAACCTTACCTTCCCCTACTTTGAGTGTCTTATGGAAAACTCGCTCAATGACAAGCTGTCTTCATCAACAGACACTAAAGACAATTCTAGAGGACCCTCCTGCCACTACCATTGTTGCATCATCCCTAGAGAGTGAACCCAAGAACGAGGTGTCTACCCCCCCTAACCCCAATTTCTCTTTGAAATCCTGAGGTAGAGTCTTGGCCTCCATAGATGTCTTTTTTACTAGAATGGAAGGAGGCCATGACAAGGAAGGAGATCAATGTGGAGCAGACTTGGAAAGTCCAATCAAGAAGGAGCAGAAGGAGACTGCCAAGGACATAAAGAAGAATCCACCTAGCCTTGAGCCCAATGTAATGACCAATCAGTATATCAAGGCTATCTAAGAGGCAGACGACCCACCAATTGACTAGGGAAAAGAAGAATATGGTGGTCCCAACCCCTACTTCACCATAGAGGCCAATCTAGCTAGAATTGTTGCACATATGAGCTTGAAAGAGATGGCAGTGGAGGTTAGGCAGATAGCAGCAGCTGAGGCACTAATAGAAGTCTAGGGAAACCTTGGAAATTCAACCAATGTCATGGGAGCCATCGTGATTCCTATGGATGTGGAGACTATGGTCGCTTGATTTGACCAAGGGGCCATTGAGATCCACAAAACCGCAATAGCTTCTCAAGCTACTAGACTAGAAAGTGTAGCTACCTCAATGCACAACTACCTCCAATGTCCCATCAATGCTAACTAATAACTTAGTGTAGTAGAGGGCTAGCAAGGGTAAGAAATTCAAATTTTGGATGAGGGGATGCAGTGCACAACTTGAAGCGAGACATATCATGCAAGAAAGAGGGTGGCATCTCTCATCTTGGCTAGGTTGACTCAGAGAATGTTCTAGTGGATGGCTTGGAGGAGGAAGGCTCTACAAATTCTATCCCACAAAGCTTTTTCTCTAGTGTATTTGAAGGTGTAGTATTGTACTTTGTAGGATCAATGGCATGTATATTTGTGAAGCAATGTAATTTTGAAAGTGTTAGAATTTTGAAATGTGTTTTGCCATGGCCCTTTTATTTGCATTGGATGCATAGGTCCATTTTGTAATGGTTTTGAGATATTATTATATTGTATGCAATTTTTGTATTCTAAGGAAAGGTTTTCATGCTTATTTTTTTAGATACCATTGTCGATAAAATTTCAAAAAAACATGGTTTTTCTCAAAAGTTATTGCACAAAATGGTGATCTTTTTCAAAAATACATAAAATTCACATGAAAAGGGGAAGCTTTGAAAGATTCTCCTAGAGTTCCCATTTTGAGGTTATAGTCCTCAAATTAGATCTTACACTATTAAATCCAATAAACTAGTACAAAGAAGGATTTAGATATTGCATGAGGAATTAATGGGACAATATATTATTCTCATATAGAATATGAATAAAATCTTAGGAATATATCTTGACATTTTTTGTACAAAGAAGTAGTTTTTAATATCATAACAGAAGTGTGTCATATCATAACGAAAGGTGCTCAGAGAATGACATCTACATATTTTGGGAAAAATATTTCAAGTCCAAAGAGTACCTTCATCATTGAGCATTAATAGCCATCATTTACATGCATTTGTTGTCTCATCTAGTAAGCGTGTAAATTTTACCCTTTTTTAAATTAAAGTGCTACCTCTGTAATAAAGGATAGCAAAAACTATTCAATAGTAATTTCCTTATGTTAAACATTCAATACAAGCAAAACATTGTGTATTCGAGTTTCTTGCTATCCTAAGTGAGCAGACAATGGATTTAAGTGCTGGTCATGTAATTGGTAATGCTTCCACATAAATATGCACCAAGAAATCATGATGTTTATATAATATATATATAAGGTGGTGTCAATGCTGGTGTTAATGATCCAAAAAAAAAAACTATGTTATACAAGGAATCGCTGGATTAGAAAAAACAAGATAAAAATGCATTCCAAATAATATTTTATTCTAGAGAATAGTTTATTCCAATAGCATGTATGATGCAATCTGGACTCTACAGACAATGTATTTTCTCTATAAGTTATTGCTCCATCCAAGTGTTATACTAGGTTGGAAAAAAATATCAGGAACCCTGTCTTGCTATCACAAAAAAGAACTGCTAGAATAAGTGACTTTATTCTAATATTCCAATATATCTATGAGGTCATAAACTTTTCTCAACCAAAAATGCAAAGCAATAGATTATCTTGACAGCATGTATGCTACAATCACAATCTAATGGACAAGGTGTTGCTTAGCAAAGTATCCAAACATTAAATAACAATCATAAAATCTTAAAATTTCATGAATTCTGCTACCTTAACAAATTACAAGCGATAGATGACTTTAATCAACCACTTCAACTCTCATGAACGTATGTGTATTAAAATATGCATATCAATGCTCAAAATTAATTATAACAATATTATAATAGAGGGGAGTCACATAAACCAATAAAATATTAGACCTTCTCCATGAAACAATTCTAAATCCACTCCAACAATATCATATTATAATGAAAAGAAGTCATGCAAAAAGGATTCTGCAATAACTACAGAAAGACAAAATCCTAAAATTCATAAGAAGTTACCTTGCAAATGTTAAATGCATGGGTTAATGGAGTCAAATTGGTTAACAAAGGTGCCAATTTTGGGGTTTTCTTATACCAAACATGCATTTTTTAGACAACTACCCAAGTTTGAGGATGCATTATACCATGTTTTTCCATCAAGTATCATTCAAAAGAGCAAGGTTTTCTTAAACCAAACATGCAGTTTTGAAACACTTGCTCGGGTTTAGCTACCCACATCAGAAGAATACAAGTGCCGTTTGTGGTACTGGCCGATAAGATTTGCCAATTGGCATAGTTAATGCACCAAATCTCTACATTAACTGTAACCAGTGCATGCTTGTTTAGCTAGTCATTGGGCACAGGTAAAAACGAAGCTGTATGATCCAAATTTGATTATGAAGTGATCCTTTATGCTAAGAATCTCCACCAACCATCCAAAATCATTGAACTAAACCTTCACAAATTAACACAAGTTGATATTGTGAATGAAATAAACACATGAAAAAAATTCCTTAAAATCAAAAAAATAAACATCTCTAAGTGACTTCTTAATCTAGATGACTTTTAAAACTAGGCTAGGAGCTTTGAGTCCATGGAATTGGGCCTTAAAATTACCAAAAATAGCAACACATTGCATTATCCATAACCCAGTGCACGTTGTGTTATAACACAATGCATGTTGAGTTACTAAGCCAATGCACATTGAGTTAGTAAAGCACACGATGGGTTAGCTAGTTGACTAGCAAAGTGATTTGTTTGACCTAACTAGAGTAGCTAGCCAAGGATCCATTGACCCTAACCCACCTACATACACCTATGATCGGGAAGGGTTCTAGCATCATCTATACTAGAAACCATGCGGAGTATTCCTATTCCCACCATATCGGTGAATCCTTTAGAGTCATGGAGTTAACTTATGGAGTTGCTCATGAGTCAAAACATAGGAGTTCAAGAATTAGGAAGTTGAATTTATTTAAAGATGTTTCACCTCCCAAAATAGATACCACTCTTTCTAGTCCTTCAATTCAACAAACCCTTTAGGCCATCCATCAAGAAGAGCTCAAGAAAGAGGCCTCTCACATGAAAAGACAAGCGATCGAGGAAACCCATGCTCATCACACTAAACTCAAACAAAAAGGCTTAATGTCAATTTTCAAGCAAACTCTAGGATAGGAAGATGATCCAAGTAATCTAAACATGAATCCTACCAAGTTGCAAGTTCAATTGTAGGTTAATAGGGAGACTATACATTCCAAAGTAGCATTGGTGGAATTGGGAGCAAGCCACAACTTTATCTCGTAGGAGGTATGGGAGCAACTACCAGAGGTACTCCTTAAACCCAGCCCTACTAGGATACATGTTATACAGTCAAGGTATGCATGCAATTAGTTATGTGGATATCAAATTAAGTGTGATTAACCATAGAATACAGAGCCTTTTCTATGTATTTCCCATAGGCACAATTGATGAATAGTGATTGGGCAGAGACTAGTGCTTCCACATCAATTGTTAGATAGATTGGTGTGAGCGACTGACAACCCTAACCAATGGTGGATGAACCTTAGTGGCTCCTCTATGGCATGAGAATCAAAATGAGAAGCCCACCCCCACAGTTGTAGCAACCTCCTTGTCCCCAACTCCCCAAGCACCTAAGAATACTGCTACTTCCTTCTCATTGAAGGCTCCACCACAACCAAGGCAACCATAAATCAAGCAAGCCTAGAGGAGAACAGGTTCCACCAGCTTGGCCAGAAGGCAACACCTGATCAACACACCAGCAAGATGAACCACCAAGGTTGCACACCAAAGAAAGGAAAATAGCACATCACGCATGACCGCGATTCCAACACAAATATCCCTGATTCTCAAAGACATTACTACAAGCTCAAGGGTACTATGAGATCAATCAACTCATATGGCTACCAAAGCCCCACACTTGTACCTTGTCGTGAATAGCATTTTTGTAAGGGTGGATTCGATGCCAACCTATCCACAACAACTAGTATGGTGACCCAAGTAGGAACAACCAACTGATACTTGGGTTCGAAAGGCACCTGCTAGTGCTTTAACTTTGTCAACTTTCAACAATGAATTCCAAGCAGAGAGAAAATCAACGAGAGCTTCACATCCTTCTATCCCACCAACTCCATAAGAACAGATCCCTTAATAAAAGGGTAGCGTCACAACTGGCTAGGGTCGCCACCATTATCCAAGGCTAACCTACCAACACCTTAAAATTTTCAAAATAGGTTAAGTCGGAGCGCTCCACTGGGTCACAAAATGTCAAGAAATGTCCAAAAATTCCCAAAAAAGGCTAGTTGGAAAAATATGTTGAATTAAGGCTAACCCAATGCACATTGGGATATCAATTTGGTGCACGCAGGGTTGACAACTAGGCATGCACTACACTAATATCCCAATGCCAGCGGGGATCCCAAGTTAGGGCACAATGGGTTGGTAATCTAGTGCCAATGAGCTAGTGCATGGTAGGATAGTAATTCAACACCTCACTAATTCAACATGTGCTGAATTAGCTAATTTAATGCACTTTGAATTAATTTTCTATAAAAACAAACATAGGAAATTTTTTTGCATTAGCAATTGTAACCAGACTTTGCCCTTATTTGCCTAGAATTTTCCATAGCCTCCATAACTAATTCCCTAGCCCTCTCGGCTACCCACATCTACATGAAATCTAGCTTTGAAAGATCTGATGACTCCTTAAGTGACTGATCTCTTCCAGATTTATTAATCATTTGGCCCAATGGAGTCCACACCCTCCTAAGGAAAAATAGCCAGCCTCGCCACCCCATCCACTATTCTCTCCACTCCCTCCAACACTCTTTCTACTGCTATAGCTTCCTCCACATCTGCCATCCCCACCCCCTTCGTAACTATGTCCATCTCTCTACCTCTCCTAGATTCCATCACTGAAGAATAATCGGCCATGGAAACCCATAGTCCCAACCCTAGCCTCAAGAATTCGGAGAGGTGGAGCTCCACCTCCCAACCAACAAGTGATGCAAAGTGATTACAATGGCTCTTCTATACATGGAGAGCACTTAGTGACCATGGAAAATATGTTTCTCTTGGGATACCAAGGGATGGAGACCTTCCAAGGAATGTTTATTCATTCTTCTTTCTGTTACAAGCCCAACCTTGATTTCAACCTCTCTTATCACAGCTACCAATGTTACTAGGCGTGCCATGACCCCGAAGTTTAGCCTTACTCATGCCTTTAGTCAACCACCTATAGTGCTACTTAGATTTGAAGTTAACAGCTTAGTTTATGGACAATTACAACCATGTAAACCTAGGTTATGTTCTTCACCAACAAACAAGGCATCACACACCACTTTTAACTCAGCATCGATGCCATCAAGGCCATCTTTTGTGTCCCGATCATAACTGAACCATTCCTAGAAGTGTAACCCCCACTCCCCTTTACTTCTCTCTCTCCCTCTCCCCTCTCCCCTTCTTCTCTCCCCTTTTTATTTTAAAGATTCACATCACTACATCTCCAGAAACCATTTGCATGACAGTCTTAAACTGTATGTGCTTGCATTACTCCCACAAGGAGTAGGATGGAATAGGAGATTCTATCAGCCTTCAAGGTCCCCATGGCAATGAGTCACCACCAAACTACACAACAAATGATAGAAGAGCTCAGCTTGTAGCATCCTTATTTGTAAATAAAAATATCTAAAATCTAGAGCGGCATTAAAGAGCAATAACATAAAAAATTGTGTTCTTTCCTCAAGGAGTTGCATAGATGAAGATGGAAGCTGGAGGACTCAACCGACTAAGGGAATTTCGACTAAGGGCATCCTTCAAAACCACTTTATCTCTGCTCCTTCCAATGTAGTGATGAGCGCTTTCAATTTTAGTATCTTCTGAAGAGCAATCATTAGGAAAAAATGGAGATCATTTTGGGACCCTATAAGATGAGCAATGACGTCAAAAGTTGTGTTTTTTCCTTAAGGAGTTGCACAGATGAAGATGGAAGCTGAAGGACTTGATTGACTAAGGGTATCCTTCAAACCCAATTCTATCTCTGCTCCTTCCAATGTAGTGATGAGCGCTTTCAATTTTTGTATCTTCTTAAGAGCAGTCACTAGGAAAGAATGGAGCTCATTTTGAGACCTTGTAAGAAATTCATGATTTTCTTATTTTCTTGGATTAAATAAAAAGTTCTAGAGTGAGAAGCATAACTTTATATGGTCGAGTATTCAATAGAAGGTATAAACTAGAAATAGATAAACTGACAGCTTAAAGTTCCCACTCAAGCATTTTTTAGTAAGTCATAAATGCTATGTCTAAGGACCCAAATACATTTATAATTATTTGGTATGAAATTTAGTATTTTTGGCACCTCCATTGTGTCTTATGTAGGCAAACCCCCCCCCCCCAAAATGACTTTTGGATCACTAAATTTGGACTCCTAGAATAGTAGAAAACCATTTGTGTCCTTGAACATAGCGTTTATGACACACTGAAAAATGCTTGAGCAAAAACTTTAAAATGTCAGTTTATCTTTTTTGCAACTTTTTGTACCATTTTACACACTAAAAAATAAAGAGCGAGAACTTTGAAATGTCAACATGTCAAATGTCTCTAGAGAGAGAAAGTCTTTTTTTTTTATTTAAAGAAAAGCATTTGCAACATAACATGCACATGGATGAGCTACCCCATTGGTGAGAGTTTGAAAAATTCAAGGAGGGAAATGATCACCTATGTAATTCCTTTACAAGGCCTTATTGAACCTACATAGCTTTTCTAGCACACATGGATGGGATACCCCATTGGTGAGAGTTTGAGAAATTCAAGGAGGGAAATGGGTGCATAGCAAATTCCTTTACTATGCCAAAAACTCAACTGATTTGCATACAAGAAAGGATAGAAAAATAGTGAAACATACCTCGATATAAGCAATCAATGCTACCATAGATGGCCTCAACTTCAGCCCCTTCATTTGCCCAGATGTCCTTTGTTACCGTGTGGCAAGGTGGCAAGGAAGAGGGAATGCAAGGAGTGGGCACCATAGTAGCACGTGGCACATCTCCCAGCTCTCCCTCCACTCCACCTCCTACTCGCACATAGACCCCTCCTTCGTTGAGAAGAGGACTCCCCTTTGAGTGCCACATACCCTTAAAGAGATAGAGATAGAGATAGAGATAGAGATAGAGATAGGGATAGGGATAGGTATAGGGATAGCAATAGCGATAGGGATAGGGATAGGGATAGGGATAGGGATAGGGACAGAGAAGAAGAGAGATAAAGCATATTTATTTATATATACATTTTGTGCTACACACATACACACACACACACACAAAAATAATAATTTTGGTTAGTAAATGTATCTCACACACGCGTGCACACACACAGACACACACACGTATACTTCCCCAAGTATGAATTATTCTTTTATATACTCCTCGTGAAATATCCCCTTTACAATCTCTTTTTAACCACCCCATACACCAAGCCCACTACTCGTCTTATGCCTCCTCTAATCCCTTCTTTTTCCATGCACTCATTCACTCCCTACGCCACTTGTGACTTAAATTTTTTTAAATTATCTAAGAATCCATATGGTTGTCTATATTCCTAGGTAAAGTGATAACAAGCAGGGGAAAACATGCATTACCTATCTACCCAAACGTAACTATGATGTTCTAACACCTAGTTTGTTTGGATGGTGGCAGGTAAGTGGACCCCGACCTCATAAGCTAGATTGCCTAAGGATCCCACATATTTTTTCATTATTATGTTTGTCAAACTCAATATTATTAAAAATTATTAATTTTGGTAGAAATTTTTACAAACTCTAGTTTCATTTTTCAACTTATTTGTCTCAAACTTTTTTTCCTTATATGTTGCCCTTTTTTTACACTCTTTTTAATTATTGATGGGACTTTTTAATCCAAACACACTCTTTGATTTACCAACTAGCCTTTGGTCGGCGGGCTATTGCCATACAGTTAATTCACATCCATTGGATAATTCTTTAGCATGGATAATCCCTAGTCATTTTGTGATCCGCCTTATTTTTTAACTAACTTTATATCTATTTTGTGGATGTGGTTTACGCATTTACTAATTGGCATCATTTTTTCATTTTGAGACTTATCATACAAATCCACTTTTATTCACATATTATCAGTAGGTGGGAAGTGAGTTACACATGGTAGGCTTACTCCCCACCATGTGATCTTACCCTTTGGGGAGTGGGACACACACACACACATGCAAATTTTGATTAGTAAATGTATCACACACACACACACACACATGTATACTTCCCCAACTATGAATTATTCTTTTATGTACCAACCATGAAATCTCACCTTTACACTCTCTTTTATGTAACCATATTAGTTTATATATACATTTTGTGTTACACACACACACACACTACTACGTACTTTTTTATTGACCTTATGATGTGGAGCTAGCACTCATAGTTAGACCATGACAACAATATGATAATATTGGTATTTGACCTTGTCAGATTATGTGATATTCCATAAAATGCCAATCAAAGAAGTTGAAAGAATTAGTACAAATGTGCTTATGACTTCGTAAAGTTTTTAATGGCAACACTATATTAGAGAATTTGGAAAAATACCAATTCCCACAAAATAAACTATAGTCACTTCAAAAGTAAAATATTTTTTGATTGAAACATTAGCTCAATTAAGAATTATGTTAGGGAAGGCTAGACCATGGACACTATTTTTCCAATTCCTAGAACCCAAGCAACAAGCTTCCTTATGTTGCTATAGTAAAAGGACTTAATAGATGTGAACATGACCCCATGGCCAAAACATTTGTTGATTTGCTAGCAAAACATTTGTTGATAAAGAAAGATGTTTGTTGTTTCCTATGCATCCAAACCACAAACAAAAGCCAATTTATAGATGTTGCATTAGGAGGACTCATTGGAGTAAATTAAATTTTAGTATATATATATGCAATAGGATTGTTATAGAGTTTTGACATCCATCATATAAATGTAGTGTTCAAAAGCAAAATTAAACTTGCAAAAACTGTCACTTTTTATTAGGTATATTAGATGTATTAAATTAATGCCAAATGCATATGTTTCTATGTTGATAATGTAAGAAAACAATACAATGTCTGTGCTCGATAGATAACAGGATCTCATATGCAAGAGAGAAAATAGATAGTATGGAGAATCAAAAATTTGATTACTATAGAACTGATATAATAGATGGCACTGCTTCCCAACCGTGCGCTCCTATGAAAGAAGCTTCGATGGTGAGCTGGAAATAGTAGAGGACGGAGGCTGGATGCTAAGGAATTAGGGTTGCTGTAGCCAATGATGAAATGGGCTTCACAAGCTTGCTCTTATATAGCCACCAGCCGTAGTCGGTTGGGCTCAATTGGGTGACCGACCCAGTCTACCCAAAATGGTCGATTGGGGGTCGGTAGGCCACCGACCACACGATAGAATCGGTGCACAAAATAGAGCAACTAACCTACGGTATCCATTTGGCCCACAGCCATCCGAGATCATCTGGGACTCCAAACGGGCCCCGCAACCCGAGAGTGGGCTATCCCGAGAAATGCTTCGTCTACCCTCAATGCAGTTAGTCATGGGATGCCTTCCCGCACTTGCATGTAGCCTAGTTGGTAGTGTGCCAACTCCGTCCAGCCATCAAGCCACACATGGCCCCCATCTAGTGTCCAAACCAAGACCTACCAGATAACCGAGCTACTCAAATGCCTTCTCCTCATATGGGGGGCTTACAAGTAGAGTTAGTTGGTTCTTGCATAGTCACATGAGAGTGGAGCATTGATATCTAACACACCCCCTCAATGTCCACCCGCAAGTGAACTTACTTTTTCGATTCAATGCCAAGTCGATGAAAATGCCTCTCCAGCAAGTCTCTTCTAAGAGCCTTTGTGAAGATGTTCGCAGCATTCTCTGTAGTTGGACAGTATACCAAGTTAACCTCTCCATCCATGATGAGCTCACGTACAAAAAGATATTGAATCTCAATGTGTTTTGTGCGAGCGTGGAACACATGGTTCTTTGCAATCGCCATGCAACTCTGATTATCACATGATAACTGCGTAGGCTTATTCTGCACTACACCCATGTCCTCCAAAATCCTCCTCAACCACACTACCTCGCAAGAAGCAAAGTGTGATAGGAGGGGAGAGACTCCTACCCAATCCGAGTCATAGAATCCGGTCAAGATGTTGCCCTTGGTATAGGTGATGCCATAATCAAGTGTGCCTTTGTTGTATTTCAGCACCCGCATCCTTGCCCTCCAATGGTTCTCTCGGGGCTTATTAGAAAACCTGCTTAGTACACCAATTGCAAAGTTGATGTCCGACCGTGTGTTGCACAAGTAAATCAGACTGCCCACAAGCCTTCTATACTTTGCTTCATCCACCAGTGGTGATGAATTCTCATTTGAGAGCTTCACGTCAACCTCCATAGGGGTACCAACTGTCTTGCACTCAGCCATGCCAAATTCCTTTAGTATCTCTCCAGCATACTTCAACTGTGAAATGAAGATCTATTTCGGCTCTTGCCAAAATTCAATCCCCAAACAAAAATGCATCAATCCAAGGTCTGTCATTTCAAACTCTCTTCCTAGCAAATGCTTTGTTTGCGATATCTTCTCTTCATGGTTCCCTATTATGACAAGGTCGTCCACATAAAGGACCACGATCATACACCTGCCTCCTTCTCTGAAGATATATAAATTTGCATCTGATGGGCTCCTCGTGAACCCGTTTTTGCAAAAAGTAGGCATCAATTCACTGGTACCACGCTCGTGGGGCCTGTTTCAGTCCGTAAAGTGCCTTCTTTAGTTTATAGACTTTACCTTCTGAACCGGGGATCACAAAACCTGGTGATTGTTCCATGTATACCTCCTCCTTGAGATCCCCATTCAGAAAGGTGGATTTTACATCCATATGAAACATGGGCCAACTTCCCTTGGCAACTAAAGCCAAAACACTACGAATTGTGGTTAGTCAAGTTGTGGGAGCAAAAGTATCCTGATAATCAAAACCATGTACCCAGCTGGGCAAATCCTTTTGCCACGAGCCGAGCCTTGTACTTATCCAATGTGCCGTCGGACTTGTACTTGGTCTTGTACACCCACTTGGTGCTGATTACCTTGTGTTTTGGTGGACGATCCACAAGGTCCCAAGTGTTGTTCTTCATTATAGAGCCATACTCTGACTGCATAGCCTCCATCCACCTATCATCACCCTGTGCCTCTTCAACACACTTGGGTTCATTAGCACGGATCACTTCTGTCATCAAGGCATAGTTGACCAAGTGTTCCTACACTCTTCTTTGCTCCTCTAATCTCTTGGACTGGCGGTGTTCGGATGGTTCCTCCTTAATGGTTGGAGGTTCTCTGCCGTGCAAAAGCTGCTTTATCCACTTTAGGAATGGCTTTTGCTGTTGTGGTTCTACAGGTTCTTCTTCATCTTCTTGATCTTGAATCCTCCCAAGCACTGTTGGAGGAGTTCGGTTTGCTGTTGGTGGTGCTACTAGATGGATATAGTGATGACTTGCTAGCACAGCTGAAAGCACTCCTTTTTTGTGAATTTGATGACTTGAAGTACTAGTAGTATTATAAAAACAAGGAAGGACATGTCTGGAAAAACTAAGAATTATATGCTTTGAATAAAAAAGGGCAACCAAGACAATTTCAAGCATGTGATGGAAAGAATGGTGTGAAATTAAATAGCTCAACGGTTTTTTCCATGTGAAAAAAAGTAATCATCACACAGGAGGAGAAAAAAAGTAATCATTACATAGGAGGATCATGCTGCAACATGACGAAAACAAAAAATGGGTACCATGAAGAGGAAGACTAAGGATAGATATGACCATTGTCACCATAGACTTGGAAAAGTCCAAAGACGAGGAGTAGCTCACCACAAATGCTAAACCAAACCAAGATGTTGCATCCATGCAAGCCAACATCAGTGGCATCATATTTTGATATAGATGTCTCTTTCTCTCGTGTTCTCTCTCTCTCTCTCTCCCTATGTGGTTGGGTGTTTAACTTAGGAAGGCTTTGATGAATAGAAGATCACATTTGGCCTACTCTAGATTGTATAAAGGAAACAAATTGCTACATTAAAAGGCATCAGTGAAAACTGAATTCTTAAAGAGTAAAAGTATGTGTTGATTTAGATAGGGAAAAAATGCACCATAAAGAAATGTATACATGCTTATATGAAGTAGAAAGTAGAAGATTTCTCTAAAGATTGGACCCCGAACTCAGTTGAAAATTTGTATTCAAAATACAAGGCTCTTTCATAAACTTATATAGAGCATTTCCTTCATTGTAAGTGATTACATAAGTTGAAATTGATGCCACATTCATGGGTTTGTAGGCCATTGGAAGGCACCGCCAATAGAAAATCCAAAGCAAAGAAAGTTATACATCATGCAATCAAATCTCCATGCAGAATACAGAATCAATTTGGAGGGATTGGATCCATGCAACCTTATGCGTGGTGGAGTTTATGGTTTTCAACCTTGTTATAGTAACTATCATAAAGTTGAAATTGCACTGTGTTGTGCTTTTAGAGGATGAGTTTGGGCATGTTCCTAAATTCATCGAGATATATGGCCCTACCTTAACTTGTGACCAAACATAAATGAACTAATGATCATGCAATCATCAATCAAGCTATAGTCTCTTGCCTTAATCTTGCCTCCACATTATGTGGAATTTTCTTTCATCTTCACTCTCCTTGTTCCTTGACATGGCATCGGAGCCTAGTGCTCTGACCTTGGCTATTACATTCTTCATATTCCATCATCGTGACTCTAGTCTACAATTGCCGGTACCTATCATGGAGGAAGAGCTACTGACTGGTCATCACTATTCCTCTACTATCTCCGCTATTACCTGAGTTGGAATATCCAACTAAATGCTGACAATGCAACCCTGTTTTTGTATCTATTGGCCTCTTCTCTAGTTCTACCCATCATCCTCAAAGTCATAGTTCTAATTTTACCAATTGTTTGATGACATTGCTATGTGAAGGAGCTCTTGATGCTGCCCATTTTCTTAATCAGAATGACCTACTCTATCATGTTTCTTCTTTGCTAGATGACCAACACATGAATGAATCTGGTCACAGTTTTACAGATAGCCATCTTTAGGTAAAAGAAAATTGTTTGCATTTTACCTCATTTTTGTTTCCTGCAACCAAGCCCACCTATAGCAAGATTAGTCACACCGTTCTTCAAGATGTTGGTATTTGATGCAGACATTCATCAAATTTTAGCTTTGAAATACTTATTTTTTTCTCAAAATGTTGCTGCACTAAATGGCCATTGTCCATGTTTGTTACTTTTCCCAATATGATCAATTTTCATGTTCGATATTTCAATTAGTGGTGTCATTCTCTTTCTTCCTCCATTTTGCCAACAACAAATGTTGTAATTATGTTGATGGCTCTATCCACACCTTCCTTTTTTATGACGATTGTGGAAAGATTCTTAGGGACTGGATTCCCAACATGGCAAACAAAAATGCAGTTCATCTTGATGTAAGAGGGCTTATGGGAATTTTTAATAAGAGACGAGGAGATTATTGATTCAGCCTCCATGGAGTTCAAATCCTATAAGCTATTTACAATCAATAAGCAATTGACATTATTGGCCTTGGGCTAGCAAACTCCCCTCATATATCACCTCGACTTCAAATTGTTAGCGCATCAAGTTTGGAGTAATCTTGAAGGTATATAAGTAGGTAATAAAACTACCATTCAAAAGTGTTCTAAAATTTTAAGTTCTATGAACTTAAAACATCTGGAGGTGACAAAATTAGTGATTACACCTGGACTCCATGTAGTGATCACCTCTGGACTCCATGTATTCCATCATTAACCAACTCACAAGCCTCAAACATGAGTGAGATGATGACCTTATCAAAATTATGAAGGATGTCTCACTAATCTAATCCCATAGAACTTAAACGTCAGAAGATGACAAAGTTAGTGATCACCTCTAGATTCCATGTATTCCATCATTAACCAACTCATGAGCCTCAAAGATGAGACAAATGATGAGTAAGAAGTTGATGACCTTATCAAAATTATGAAGTATGTCTCATGATTCTAATCCTCTTTGGTGGTGTTTCGAGTTGCATCACCACCTACCTTCAAAGACATGGTGGCCCTACTACTGGACAATGATCGAAGGAACATGGAAAAGGCTTCAAAGATGAGTACACAAACACTACCCTTGCAAAAACATTGAATATTGTTGATGGTTTGTAATAAAGGATGTAGACAGAAAATTTCCTTGGACAACCATCCTCACTCTGCGTGTGTGTTTGCACGTTGTGTCTACATCAAGGCAATCACAATACATAGTTTACATGCACACATGATACCAATTATCTTGAAGTTGTTGACTTCTTACTTTGAATATGTTGATGTTGCTCAAGTGAACAATGGATCCAAGGTTAAATGTGAAGCTTTGTGCAATGTGAAATGCTCCTTGCAATCGAGTTGTATGTATGTGTGAATTTTCACAGTTTGGAAAACTACAGAATCTGCTACATATTAAACAACATCAAGATTTTAGAGAAACAAGCTTTGACAATGTTTTAGATAATATGAGCATAATAGGAATGTCATACTTTCCAATCTCTTGCTTTTGCTTATAAAATTCAAGGAGGTCCCATCCATGCATGTGCTTATCTATGCGTCTCGTACCAAGGCTATCAACAATCGTGACTGTTGCAATTTACTTGCCCATCCAACAATGTATACTTAATATATTGCCACAATCGCTCCACAAGGTGGGTTGTCTCCATTCCTCTATCTAAGGATAGCCTACCAGGATGGCTCCACATCCCACTCGAGTTGGTAATTTGGTCCACACCAAGCACTTCTAACATGGGGACCCACACCTTGATATCAAGAGAATGCCTCTAATAGTGCTTCATATCAAGTAATGTATCCTCAAGGGGGAGCATACATCATTCCACACATTGTTGCATATCATTCGTAATTTGATTTCACTACACACTTTGGGTAGTAAATGTTAAACCCATGCCTTCTTCACATGAAACCAACATAACAAAATATGGTAGTGCAATCGCCTTAAATCATTTGTGTCCCAAAACAAGATAGATGATTCTGTCTGTTGTGTGACTTAGGAGCAAAACATATGATCAAGACCAAAGAGCATTGAGATCTACCTTGGACTTATGTATAACTATGGCTCGTAGCCTAGTAGCACTAAGTCTAGAAACCATATGGTGAATGTTACTTCCAATTCAATATTTTCATGATTTTGTTTGAAATCTTTGCTACATAACATGAAACATATAAGATTACTATTACCTTTCAAGCTTGTTACCACAACCACATATAATGGCAACCCATACTTGTTGGTCTTAAAGGTGCGATGCATAGCCCAAGCTTGATCAATAGGCAATATTCGTGATACCTCAAGCATAAAGTCATCTTGCTTAGGTGTGATATTTTGGTGAGGTTTTTTTATCGCGAGCCTTTTAGAGAAGTCCATAAAATGTGTGAGATTTTTTGACATCCCCCTCCCACAAATACAAATCCAAGAGACACTTTATTTGGTATGCTTAAAGAAAGTTTGATTTCTTTGACAAACACTGACGTCTCTTTTTTTTTAAACATAAAACCCATCACACCATGACCATTACTAACAGCCCTAAGTAGTGTATAATGCTTTTACAAACAACAAGGATTAAATATAGATTAGCAACAAAATTCTCATTACTTTAAATTTTTTCCTTTAATGAGGATTTTGCACATCCTTAACCCAACATGAGCATGAACACATCATCAACATACATGATAATGAGGCTATGTATGAGCTTCTTAATGAAATGATATCTTTTGTGACCTTGATGCCTCCAATGAAGCCCTCAATGTTTCAATGAAAAAGTCTTACAAAAAGGAATGAATATCTAGTATCATCAGACAAAACATTTGGAAGCCCTAATGTGTTGAAAAAAATCAAACATTTTTATAAATACTTAATTTGGGCTTTTTGACATCAAGAATAAGCTCAAACGGCCCAGAAACCCTAGAAGCGACTATGAATATGGGTACCTTTTGTCGATGTTTCAAAATCCCAACAAGGGCCTGACTAGATTCTACACCAGGTCCCTATAGATACACTTTTTCCCCATATGGGATTTTGAAAAATCGTTGAAAGGTACCCATGTTTATAGTCATTTCTAAGTGGGCCTTCTGAACTCCTTCCTATTGTCAAAGAGTCCAAAATATGCATGTCACCAAATCAAAACTTTAAATACTAACATTGGGGAAAGAGAGAGAGAGAGAGAGGTTAGGGGACCGGGGGAGAGGGGGGGGGGCTTCAAAATACATTTCACAACTTTTCAAAAATAACTAATGCTTGCATGTTACCTCTTTAGTAGTATCAATAAAAATAATCATCCAAACGGAGCCTACTAAAGCAAATTGACAATTCTAGTGTAATTGCAAGAGGTATCCGAATTTCAATGCAACATATAACTACACATTAATATCAATGCCTCACTATAGCCAAATTTAAAAATTTCAAAGCTTGTAATGATCTAATAACACTATTGGAAGTAATCCATGAGAACCCAGATGATATGGAGTCCACTTATGTAAAAATATCTACCTCTTGAATTGCCAATTTTCTCTCTTATAGAAATGAATGCATGTCCCTATTAAGAAACTTTAATTGCATAATAAATTATCTACAATGCCAAATGAACATAATACTGAAATCGAAATATGTCAAAAGATCATCTAGCTTGTTGCTTGACTTAGAAATTTATTGAAGGCTATAAAGGAAATCCATTAACAAATCCAAGTAAAGATCTAGTGAAACTAAACGCCACTTTTGTCAATTCCAAACCAAACACTAAACAGTTACAAAACTAGACAAATGAAAATTCTAGGAGTATCGTATATTATCTTGCAAAAGTATAAAGCAAATTTCATCCTTTTTGAGGACTTGTTTGTTATGCATCAACAATAGCACATGCAATGTCAAATGTCTTCTAAATTGTAAGCCCTAAATCACAATAATGTAGCCATCTACTAATCAATAACTAAAAAATAGATCCTTCTTTATAAAGCCCCTAATGCTCATGCAAATAAAAATCTATCTTGAAATGAACACATCAAGTGCTAACCCACCCAGGTCTCTTCAATGTGGGTAATGTCTTCCATATTCAAGCTAGTATGAGACCCTTGGAATGCAAGAAACTTATTAATCAATGAGAGTCCAATTGCAAACTAAAATGAACGACTTGGAAATTCGAGATCTCCCAAATAACATTTAACTTCCACTTGTCTCATTCACTTATAATCAAAGGAGTGGGGGTTATAACAAACACAACATAAACAAGTCTCCAAATAGGTGGGCTACACATATGAATTGAATAATGGTGTGACAATGTACTCAGCTGTAGTAGGTAAGGTTGGGAGGGTGCTATCTTCTACAAATGAAGCCCTAATGCATGGTTGGATTAAAGTCAAAGTCTCATGTAAAATCAAAGGAGACTAAAAGAGCCCCTTGGCAATGATTACCTCACAATATAGTACACAAATTCCATCCCATAAGAAGGGTAGCTTGAGTTGAGTCTAAATGACCATCAAATACTCATACAACCGAAAACATATGCAAATTATCAATTCATGCACAATTACACTTGGTGGGTGAAGAAGGGATACAAAATACAAATGGCATACACATCACACACCATACACTCAACTAATCCAACATTCCCTTGCATCATAGGAGGTGGAGCAAAGAACCAAACATACATAACAAAATGCTATGCTTACATAATCATCTTATCCAAGCAATAACTAACAACAGAGCCTCTAAGCTAGTCTTATCACATGGAACAATGCAAAACTAGGTGTATGCGCAATAGAGTTTATAAACATACAATAGAGCATGAATGCATCTCATCACTAACCTCCCTCATATCATGGGGAGGCTAACACGGAGCTAGAAATTCCCCCTACCTACTAAGAGCTCCAATGCCAGTGGGCTTCTCAATGGATAAACAGAAGACAACTAAACAATCAAGAAAGTTTGCTATTGAATAGTCTTCATGCTTATTTCAGCAAGTGACCAAACCAAATCCTAATGGTTTGTTCCAATGCCCTTTCTAAATTGCTCCAATGCTTGCGACTTCGCACCACTAACAGAGTTCTTTATATACGAAAACTACTCCCATTCCTAGATATATCTAAGTTTTTTCTTTAGTGGTCCCTCATCAAACATTTTGCAAAAGATTGGTAAATTTGATGCATAAATCATGGGTCCAAGGGACTTGTGTATTTGCATATGAGTGAATGTAATTGATAAAATCATCAATTTCCTGCCCTTGAATCTGCCCTCAATACATTTAACTATGTTTTCTCGACTAACAAAAGCGGAAATATTAAATATTAGATGCAAAAGAGCAAAGTATCTTCAAAATTTTAACTGCAATGAAACCATTCTTGCAGTTCATCCTAATGTAAGAAATTAAGGTTAGAGATATATTACAACTGAAACTTCGTTACAACATGGCCAGGACAGCCCAAGCAGCCAGAGAATATACTTCCAGCCCAGGGAAAAAATTTGATTAGTAAATCAAACTGCCTTCATGTACACTCACGTTGCTTTCTTACCCCACCAGTTTTTCCTGAGCTTCTGTGCAGAGTCTGAATTTCCCAGTTTCTGCAAGACATTCTTTGTCTCCCGCAATCTGCTCTTGAAATCCTTTTTCCAAATATCAAAGCGCTGCTTAAGCTTCCGGAGTTCATCATCAGGATTTAGGTTAGCTTCAGTTTGACCAGATTTGACCTCCACTAGAAAATCTGCATCATCGTTGAACACCTGTTTACGATGTTCAAACTCTTTCACTAGGTGGCTAACAACAGATCGGCCAGCATCTAGGTCCCCTCTTGTCAAGGACAGGTCAAGGGATTGCATAGGCGGCTTACGGGGCGTCAAACTTTGATCTGGTGTTTTTGTTCCAACCGAAGTGTTGTCATCCCAATCAAAATCATCATCATCATGTGGAAGTATGTGGCGAGTTGCACGCTGCCTAGTAACACCACTCTTTAATGAGAATACATCATCGTACTTCGATGTTTGATTTGATAATTCCTCTGCTCCAAGGCTCCTCTTAGCAGCAGCAAGGCTAAGCTGAAGTGATGTCATTTGCTTCTGCCACATTTCCTCCATAGAAGACATTTTGGCCTCATACTCTGACCACCTAGTCTCATAATGGTTGAGTCTCTGCCGTAAAATGGCATTGTCCTCCTCTTTTTCTCGCAAGGCTGCCTCAGCCACCAACACACGACTCTGTAACTCAGCTAGCAGTGAGGGTGACACTCTAATTGTTGTCTCGACTTCTATGTCCATCTCATAAACCTACAATGACAGCAAGAAATAATTGTAACAAAATGGAAGAAAAAGGTTGGGGGGAGAGAGAGAGAGAGAGAGAGAGAGAGAGAGAGAGAGAGAGAGAATAAGGAATAACCACGAAGATGTCAGAGGCAATAAGCAGATGGGCACTAGTATGCCTCAATGCAGTGTACATGTCAGTTCAGAGCCAGATAGCCATTTAGTACCTTAGGTTTTGCAGAGTGAGTTTCATTGGAGGTTCCAACTAGCCTTCCATACTGATCCTGAACTTCGTCAGAGGCACCTTGCATTCCCAAAGTCTCTTTCTCCTTGTAAAGAGCTTCCGATTCATGTATTTCTTGTGCTAAATTTTCCTCTCCCATCTGCCTTTGTAGAGCACAAAGCTCCTTTCTGGCCAGCCAACCCCTTACAGCTGCAAGGTGACCACGTGGGTAGGATTAATGTCAAAACTTCATGAAGCAGTGGATTGATAAATGGCCACTCTCTATAATGTCTCATTTGATGTACCCAAAAAATTTGCAGTTAAGTGGCTTTTATCCCCGTCAGCTAACATTTTTTTCTCATCCATGTCACAAAAA
The DNA here is from genome assembly GCF_047967505.1 of Dipteris shenzhenensis. NCBI lineage: Eukaryota > Viridiplantae > Streptophyta > Polypodiopsida > Gleicheniales > Dipteridaceae > Dipteris > Dipteris shenzhenensis. The sequence goes on from NC_141625.1 coordinate 42,990,479, forward strand.
CACCTCTTGTAAACAATTAGCACATGCCATGAGAGTTCGCTCAGAGAGGATTTCCTTACCTGATTGAACTAAACGCACATTTTCTTTCATTCTGAGGTATGCTTTATGTTCTGCTCTACACCTTACAAAATTCTGTAGTACAATGGCTGCTTTATGCCGTCGCCGCAACTGTTCATAATCCTTTCGAGCTTTTCCACCTCTCACCACTGTAAAAGCATGCAGACCACAGGTGTGAGACTCAAAGATCGATGTTACACTTGCATTTCGCATGTTGCAGTTTGGTCCAATATTGTTGTAAGTTGACAACAATCCCATCAAGCTTACAAGATTGTAAAGCAATGGTCGCTTGTTTGAGTTTGTTGAAGTCACAGCGAGTTTTGTAACCCCTATACATCTTTTGCACACAAATAATGCCATGAAGGGTCTGTAATCGACGATCCTCCAATCTACCAATCTACGAACATAGGGTTTCAATGTCAGGCTCCATGATTGAAGTAATGGAAAAAGAGGCGACGAGACATAAGATTCCATAATACATTCAATGTGCACACATTCTATTGAACAGTTAGACTCACCTGCCCCGCCCGAAAAAATAATTTTGTATACCCCACTTGGTACATGTCTGGAGGTATGCTGAACTGATGCAGGATTGCAACACATACATTGAGGACATCTTGTTGAAATGTAATGTTTTGTGGAAGGAGAAAACCATACCTGTATAAAAATGAACCAAAAAAGTACACGTTGTGAAGGTGCACTTTTTACAAACAAACAGAACCAACCTTTCCTCCAACTGGTACAAAGACATCTGATCAGAACTTGAGATCTTTCGACCATGGCTACAAATTTGGTCATGTACCTGCTTGCAAAATTTTGATGAGATACTCGAGTTGGATATCCAGCTCTTGATATTCTCACAACTTCGAGTACCCCACAGCAGCGTAGCTGCTGCAAAACTAAATCCTGTTGATAGATATTTGCTTGCTGCAAAGTATTTGGTTTGATGCATCGTATGAAGTGAGGTTCGGTGCTTTCCAACCTTTGCATCAATTTAGAAAGTTGCCCCTGTGAAAGATGATAAAAACGTACTCTAAACAATGAGAACTCACAAACAAGCATTCAACTTTGGTGCACCCTTGTGCTTGTGGTATCCTGATTCCGAATCTTGTTATAATATTACAGTACAAGCCGAGAAATTTAGTAGGGAAGGCATGTGGCAAATTTTGAGTTTAAGACTCACATCAAAATGAAACAAAAAGACCAAAGACTGATATATCTGATTCACCATAAAATTAGTATATTACCTTGAATTTAGTAACAACACTTTGTTTCTGAGACTCTATGCCATTCCTTCGCAAAGGACTTATCAGCTTTTGGAGACCCTGCTCAATGTTAGCGGCAAATGTCTGTGGTAGATGAGCCTGACATGAAGTCAACAACTGCAACAGGTCTGAGTGTAACAAATCCCTATTTTTCTCCAGGAATCCATGTGTATCATAAATAACCTGCACCCACAAACTCACTGCATTAATATGCTCCTTGTATATCAGAGTGCTGGTAAAAAATGAAGATCCCAGTCGAAAAAAAAATCATGAATGTCCTACCTCTCCAGCATAGTGATGAACTCGAAATGCTCTACTCCTTTCTCCCTTGAAACAAGGATTTCCAATCAAATGCTCTTTTAGCTTATCAGCCAGAGTATAATCCGTGCCTTTTGGAAATGTGCACTCCTCATCCAATAAGGAAATCAAGCCAAGTGGCCGCTGCAACGTTAAAATTCCATATACATGACCAATCATCAGTTTCCAGAAGTGCTTCTAATTAAGGATTCTGTTGCTCTATCTTGGAGTTTTCATTTTTCCATTTATTGGAGGATGCATACACTTTTTCATTCTTTCCTGCCCCCCCCCCCCCCCCCCCCTCTTCTTTTTTGTGGGTGAGTGGGGGAGGATGTCCTTCTCTAAGCACAGTTGACCATCTCTTAGATTTCCATTCAGCACACTACCCTAGGAGAGTCATTAACTAAACAGACTTTCTTGCTATGCAGGCTGGATTTTCTCTTTCTATCATGACAGTGACTCAGAAGGTTGAAAACTATAATCTCCATCACACATGACAGGGAATAGCTACTATGACATCCCCACCGACATCATCAGCGCCCAACGGTGGGTGTCAACCATAGTATAAACATATGCTCTCACACATACATATCCACACACCCACACATACTTGACCATCCATTTATACAAAGGTCTTTGTACTGAGTTTCTATCAGCACACCAGAGGTGAAGGGCAGACTCAGCATAATCAAACTCTACCTAAACACAAAAAACAATTCCAGAGATCAGTCCAATGTCGAGAAAACATCAGCTTTCCAACCTTTTCAATCAGTTCAAGGCAGTCTTGATTGTCCTCAAACTCAACCCGCGTCCAGTCGATACCTTCAGACATGTATTCCTACATAAAATGAAACAGGAATTCTGAATCAGAGCAACCAATGCAACAAACACTTCTCTTGTTCTAAACGATCATTCTCAATCCAAATCTCACTATCCATTATCACACTTTACATAATCATACCTTCCCTATCAGAATTCACATGCCTCTTCCCACCAGTAGAAATTAGAACAGCAGCAATTGGTACACAACACACTTGCATTTAAAAGTCCACTTCCAATGTTCTCTTTGTTTTAAATGTTAAATCCCAGCATTGTTAGTTATATCTGATATCGAATCAGAATAAATTACCTGTTCAACTAATGAAGGCTGCAACCAAAACCCCTTAAAGCTCTGTAAGTGTGTACATACCCTTGAAGTAAAAACCAGACCTCACCCAATTCAATCATGCATTTGAGAGGAAAACATAGTGCATATGCCATAGCCTTAAAGCCTCACCCACGAAAAGTACTGGTTTTGTTAACACCTTAGTACAATGCTACCTCACTGATAGATGGCAGTGGCTGTTACGACACTACACCATACCACAAAGCTACCTTTGTAATATTGGCATGTACTCTCAAACAACTGAAAATGCAACCCTTACAGCAAGAACAAGAGAAGCAGTACGACTTGCTGCTACCTCACTGATAGACGGCAGTGGCTCTTACATCACTACACCATACCACAAACTACTTTTTTTGTAAATACCTTAGTACAATGCTACCTCACTGATAAATGGAAGTGGCTCTTCCAACTGGCAACACTACACCATACCACAAAGCTACCCATTGTAATACTAGAATGCAACCGTTACAGCAAGAACAGAGAGGCGCACAACGACCTTCATCATCTGCCTCTTCTTCCACCTCATCCTCCCTTTCTCACCCCTCTTCTCCCCTCTGTTTTTTCTGCCTCAAGGTATACAGGCTATTTCACAAGGCTAAAATTCCAGAAGTTTAGCTGCGTGGAGATATTGCAAAACCTCCCAAGCCTCTGAAGCATAGAGGCTATGTGCTCCTTAATAGACATGTTCATCAAGACAGCTTAAGTAGCTCTTTTTTCACAATCCTTGATCTCTTTTTCACCTGTAGTGGGTTTAACCTCTAACCCATCAACTATGTCCCACAAATGCCAAAAGACAATTTGTAACCATATGCTTCCAAGTGTGGTGATTGGGGATGCTCCCTCCAATTTGTTAGAGCATCACTTATGGTTTGGTCTGTCGCTAAAGACATAACTAATCAATACTTGATGAAATTTGCACTTAACTGCCAAAACAAAGTGCATTACCTTCTAAAACCTTGAAACATCTCACATCAGATTGATTCCAATTTCTTACACAAAAGCACAAGCCCCCAAAATTTTATGAAAATTCTTACAACACAATTTCTTGAATTTTTTTGAAATCTGATAATTGCATTCATCACAAGGCAACCAAAAACTCATTTTTGGTGCAGTTCCAGCCTGTGTAACACTACAATCCACAGCTTTTCTAGCTGTTTACGGCCTAGCATGCAATCCAAGGCAACCAAATTCAACAAAATTTACCTGAATTCTGTCCAAATTTCCACAGGGAATTGCATAAAATTCAAAACCAAACCTACAAATGCATCCAAAACAGTCCCAACAAATCATCTTCCACCTGTAGACGAAAATTTTGCAACTGTTTACACAATCTGCAACCCAGAAGCAGGTTTCTCTTCAAAAATTCATGCAATTGCCGAAATGTCTGCAACAAACATCCCAAATTGAAGAATCCCTCTACCTTGCACTGCTTGCAAAATCATCAGAGATATAGAAGCTAGAATTTACAAAACCGTCGAGCATTTATGCCAAAACCTGCAAAAGTTTTAAAAGATTCACACTGGTGAATTTCTACTGTTATTTCACCAATATATGCAGGTCACTGCTCCAAATTGCACACGTCTGATTTCGCCTGTAGCGAGCCTGTGTGTGTACTCGAAGCATTAGCTCTGAGCACCTGATGCTATTTTGCTATTTTGTTCACTAGCTTTGCACTTTAGCATTCAGCAAGGGCCTTAGTGAGCCCTTTGCTTCAGCCCATAGCGGCTTGTACGAGTTACTTTTGGTTTGTACTTTGTCTCATAGGCCTGCGAGGCCTCCCGCAAACGTTAATACATCTTTCTTTCTTTCTTTCTTTCTCACTCTCTCTCTCATCAAAGTGTGGAACATAGGAGGATGGACCTTGGACAAGGCCATCGCATTGGAATATGAAATAGATGAAACAGGCATAGTCCTAATTTTGCAGGCATGGGAGCATGAGGGGAACACATCCTCGAAAATTGAAGGTTTCTTAAGAACATCAATATGGAATGCAAAAACACACATAGGAGGACACTTCGGGCTGCAATATGCAATGGCACAACAACTTTTCAAAGCACGGGAGGATACACATACAAGACAGCTCAAGGGGTAGTGTACTTGATTATGTGCACAAATTCACATGCAAAGCACACGATTGATTATATCAAGATTGAAGAGGAGTCTCTTGAGTTTGACCACAGAGCACCATCTATACGCATAATGGGGACAAGTAAAGCTGGGAAAATACAGAAAATTATCACACATCCCAGGTTAAGAATGGACTATGAAAAAAATCACATCTATGAAAGGGAGACAAAGGGGGAAATGGCACAAGGGGAAATGCCTTCTAAGTATCACGAATTGAGCAAATACATAACAGATATACTGCTGTCAACAGCCCAAAAATGTTTCAGTAGAAGCAAGAAGAGAAGTAAGGAAATGCCATGTAATCATAGGTATGACCAGGATTGAAAAGAGGCACATAGAGCAAGGAAAACAACCAACATAACACAGAAAGAAGACAAAGCTCGAACATATAAGCAGGTCGTAAGGAGCAATTTTAAAAAAAAATTAAAAGCTAGGAGCTTGAGAGCTATGAGGAGCTGAAACAAATTCCCCAAAAAATTTCCAAGAAATTTCATGGTAACAAACCCCAAGAAAGGAAGGCACAATGGGAAGACATGATAAGGTATGTCAAAAGCCTTTATGAAAGGGATGGAGAAGAGAAGATCAGCCAGAAATAAACTATCAAAGCAACAAATGGAATCATAACCGAGGAAGACATGGGAAAAGGCTTGAAAAAAACAGCCAATCGGAAAGTTCCAAACACAAAAGGTTTGGTAGCAGAGATGCTGACATGGGGAGGTGAAAAGACAAAGAAAATGCTTACCAGGGTTAGAAATATGGCACTAGAGGAAGGTTGTCCATCATATTGGCAGCTTAGTAGGATTGTACCGCTCTATAAGGGGGGAAATAACAAGATGGCAAAGAATTATCGGAGAACCATGGTGAGCAGCCTAATGGCAAAGCTGTATGGTACTATTCTTGAACAAAACATCAGCGAATGGGCGGAGGAACAAGGAGTAAGGGCACCATCCCAAGCAAGGTTTCATCCCAAACATCCGACGCTTGACCATCTGGTTGCCATGAGCGCCGCAACTGAAGGAGCCAAACATAAGAAAGAGGCTGACTATTGTTGCTTTGAAGCCTTCAATACAGCGTAAGAAGCTATTGGAAAGACCGGAGAAGCTTAAAGTCCCTTAGGAACTCGGAGAAGCCACGTACAAACTCCATCAAAGGGTTCTAGTAGAGTTAGCACAGCCGCTAGCGGATAGATCATGCTCCATGGGGAAAGCTGTAATGACCATCTCACCAACCCTTTTAGGTCTCTTTATTGATGATTTGGACGAATGGATGAGAATACATGGCAAGGAGTGTGTTCGGATTGCCGGGTATGCTTTGTTCATGCTTATTTACACAGATGATACGGTATTCTTCGCAAAAAACAAGGAAATCTTGCAAGCACATTTGATCCACTGATAGAGTTCTGCAAACACTTAAGAATGCAAATCAATACAGATAAGACAAAGGTAATGGTGATCGGGACTTGTAATAAAGAGGCGGATGTGACCTTTGAAGGGGAGCCCCTGGAAACAATCAACATATGTAGGACCGGATTTCATAGACGACTACAAATGGAATATGCATGCATGGAAAGGAAGATTCTAGGAGGTTTGAAAGCTTCATATACCTTCCAAAACAAATGCAGGAAAGCACATCTATGGAATTGAAAAATGAGAAAGTTCATGTACACAATGCTTGTGCTGATAGTAATCATAGTCACAATGAAACGCGTTTCATTGGTAACGAAACATTTCGAAACTTGCAACACATTTCGAAACGTTTCACTACCAATGAAACGTGGAGAACCTTTACATGTACTAACCTAAATCAAAAATATTAATATTTCAGTAGACTTAGTTAAAAGTTTGAAATTTAAACTTTGTAATCTAGATTCTAGTCTCGATATTACTAAATTTTAAAGCTCAAAGTTCACACTCTAATTTAAATTATCTCCAGTCTAATTTAAATTATATCCACTCTTCTGTAACAACTAACTAGTAACATATACCTAGATGAATCCAGGAACATTCCCAAACTCATCCTCTAAAAACACAACATAGTGCAGTTTCAATCTCATGATAGTCACTCATAAGGTTGAAAACCATAAACTCCATCATGCATAGCAGGGACTAGCTACTATGACATCCCCACTGACGTCCTCAGCACCCAACAGTGGGTGTAGACCATCGTATAAAAATATGCTCTCACACATACAAATCCACACACCCACACATACTTGAGCATCCATTTATACAAAGTCTTCGTACTGAGTTTCTGTCGGCACTCCGGAGGTGAAGGGCAAACTCAGCCATGACCAAGGCTAGCACTAAAGCGGCTAATCAAAAGGTAGCCCAAAATCTCTTCATTCAAGCTACAACTGCTTGTGAAGTCTAAACGTTTTCATTTTAGTCTCTTCCCAACGAGCAACTAACTAGTAACAACCTATAGACTAGAGTACTTCCAAATTCATTGGGCACTATAGGCATCGTATGAAGGCATTTTGTGATTTTTTAGCTTAGTTTGCATAGTTTCAGCATACTATATGTATGCACGGCATAAAATTTGCATTTATTAAGACACAAATATACAAACTGAAAATTTGAAACACCCCCAGTTTTTTTTTAAACATTTCACATTTCTAAGATTGAAACATTTCTATGAACTATGATAGTAATCCTTTGCAAATGCCCAGCTTGGGCACTCGGGCTATCTAGGAGGTACTAGGATAGAATAGAAACTCTACATTAACGTTTCCTGATAGGGGACCTAGGGGCTAAGGCACAAACACCCTCCCTATCCTACTTTTTTCGCAGAAGAAATTTCACACTAAGCATCTTGTAGAGACCGAAACAAAGAAGCACAGAAGTATGGAAAGACATCCACTAAATAGTGCTCATAAAGTCGAATGATACGAAGACGACACAATCACCAGAGCACCCAATATTGACAATAGGAGAAGAAGTGATCAAACTCCGGAATAGAAGTGTATCTTCCAAGCACCCAAAACTGCTTGTCCAAAGGAACTGGGTGGAAAGCGAACTCGAAGCCCTATCATCAATCAGAGAAAGAAATGCAAAAGGACACGTCTAAAACAAATGCAAGACCATCTCTCGTGCAAGAGAGCAAGTGGGGAAGCTTGTTCTTCTTTTCTTCGATCAACGGTTGGTCTAGATCATAGCTGTCCGAAAGTGAGACCACTACTAGTCATAAACTAGAAAAATGTGAAATAAACCATCATAGCTGCTCCACTGAAGAACACCTATTACAACAAACCTAGAAACAATGAAAGAACACGGCCAGTGGTTTGGTTGGAGCAGTGCCACTGAGCTCTTTCTTGGCGCGTGTGCGTGCACACACACATGTTTCTTTTTGGGTGAAATCCATGTAGTTTTATATCACAAAAGGCAGTTCCCAAAGAGAAAACATGCAATTACAGCAACAAAAGATCTCAATATAAGACGAGTAAACATTGGAATCTATCTGTCGAACACACACACAATCATAGGAAGATTGCCTGACTGACATCCGGAAGTAGTGAATCTTAGAAAAGGTTGAATCTCCAAAGACTCTATGATATCTGTCTTTCCGCAAAGTCTGGAGTCCCCAATACCGAATCCCCAAGTGGAAAAAAGATTAAACTCTAGCCTCCGTGGATAGATCCCGAAAAGCCAAAAAATCTTGCCAAAGCAAGCATTTGAAAACCAACCTCGGAGACGCTGCTGTAAGAAAAGGAGAAAATCACGACTCGAAGGGCAACGCTAGAAAAGATGAAGCAAGGATTCCCTTGGAGCCAAACATTGTGACAAATAGAAAGAGCAATATGTTTACGTCCCAAGACTTGTCCAAACCAAATAACTCCAAGCATCACCCGCCAAATCTGATTCGCCCAATCTGAAATCCAAGGCGTAGGCAACAAAACCTTATAAAAACTAGCCAATAGTAGTGGACGAGTGCTTGAACCTTCAGATGTAGAGACCAATGCACAAGGCTATAAGTAAGCTCTAACTTTGGCACCAGTAAGAAACATTGAAGCATTTGAGAAATATAATGCCAAAGGGGCCAATAGTGCAGATCCCTAAACCATGTTGCCTGATTGCTCATGGGAAAAACAATAAAGTACCATCTATATGAAACACATCACCCACCGATTGAATCCTTTTGGATGAGATGAAATAAGAGTGTCTGGGCTCTTGCAAGGCAAGGGGACGATTAAACACCTTTAACCAATGCAAAATCTCAACATGCAAAGAATTTCCATCAAGAGAGTTACAGCCATGCCATTTGAGATGAGAAAGAATTTCTTTCCAATCAAGAAACATTTTAGCCGCAAAAAGGTATCCCTTAACTCTGCCATCCATATATCCCAAAAGCATATCCCATTGGGTGGGGAGCCAGTGTCCAAAAGCATGAGTGGTCAACTGTGAAAAGTGGCGCATCATAGCAGCCCAAGGCTGGTCATCCTGCAAAAATTCCAGCATCATCTTCTCTGTATGTGCCTAGATATGTATGTGAATATTCCAAATATTCACACCGTGCATCTTTGGCGAGCACAGGTGCTCCATAGATAGTAATCTAACTCTTACGGCCATGCTTCGAACACCAAAAGCATCCATAAGAGAAGACATGAAAGATGCAATATCTTTCTTACCAAAGGTGAGAAGAATTGTATGTAGGCAACAAAATGGTTTGTACAATACGAAGTCGAACATATAGCAACCAAGTAAATATTCCAGCTTCTCAAGCTCTGCAAGCAAGCAATCGATTTGTTGGCGACAAATAACCATCCATCCCAGAGAATAACCAAGATGACGAGCAATCTGATTCGGCAACAAAATCTCCTCAGGCCATATAGAGGAATGCTTAGCATGCAAAGGCACAACCTTTGATTTCACACACACACACACACACACACACTTTTTTTTGGGGGGGGAAAAAGAACCTTTCATTAAGAGAAATTTACAATCATAGTTGTCTCAAAGTGAGACAACCACTACTCATATGCTAAAAAAACCTCAAAAGAAAGCATATAGTAGCTGGTCCAGCAAAGAACAGCTTGTACAAGAAAACTAGAAATAGTGAAAGAATACTTCTAGCTGGGCCGCAAAAGATCTCCCATGAAATGTGCATCCTGCAGGGAGAGAAGGAAGGAGGAACGGAAGAAATGATAAACATCCATAGCGGATTATCCATAGAGCTGAGAGTTATGGGCATGATATAAAGACTGTAGAGCCCAATAACGACACCAACAGAAAAATTGAATGTAGTTTGGGTAGTGGTAAATCTCCCCAACAACCAAAACTGCTTACCAAAAGCAATGCTAGGAAACCCGGCACGAAGAATAGTCCCCAATCTGGGAAGAAAATCACGGGCAACTGGGCAAGTCCAGAGCAGATGAAGGACTGTCTCTCCTGGAGGCAAACAAGATGGACAAGGTGGAGAAGTAATGTGCCTAGCAGCCAAGAAAGGAGCCACTAGAAAAGCACCAACCAAACACCGCCATTAGAAAAGCCTTTGTCTAAGCGGGAGCTTACTCTTCCAAATACGGCCAAGACAAACCTTCCACCAAGTGAGTGGTAAGTGAGTGGTTTGTCTAAATGCCAGATAGAAAGGCCATGCTCTTGAATCCATGGCTGTGGTAGAAGAAGATGATAAGCTTTCTTGGTAGTGAGATCCACACAAGAGAAAGTAGAATAACCCGGAATGCCTCTATCAAATCTCCAATGCATAGGAGAAGATCTGTAAACAAACAGGAAACTAGCTCAAAAGGAAGCGGCATGGTAGTGAGAATACGCCAGATAGGCCTGTGATGCATACCCAAAGAAAATTGTCTTCTGGCCTGTGGAAAAAAAAACCCTGTCATCCACCACATCATCCACTGTGGAGATACCCAGTCAACGATGGATCAAAAACCCAGCTCCAATGAATACTCTACAAACGGAGTGTATTTCTAGAATCTGGGGGACGACCTGACCAATGCAGATCTTCTAACAGAAGCTGCCAATCTCTAAGCAAGAGAGTAGAAAATGGACAACCAGGAATGGTACCATGTAGATACCCAAAGATAACATCAGATAGAGTAGGAATCCAATGTCCAAATGCATCAGAACGAAGCGACGCGAACATACAAGAGAGCATAAGTGCCCATGGCTCACGCTGCTCAAGAAAGGTAAGCAAAAGAGTAGCCTTGTGAGCTATCACATGAGTGTGACTATTCAAAATATTTAAACCCCCATGCATCTTGGGTGAGCATACATAGCTGTACTTTAGAAGGCGGACCGCCTTGCAATCCGGTTTAGTGCGCCACAAGCATTACATTGCCCTAGATATGAATTTCACAATGTCTGCAAAAGACCAAGGAAGAAATGGCAAATGAAATTACACATAGGCCACTATAAGGGACTACACTATTTGAAGACGAACGTGTAGTGGAGAGCTTCCAATAATTTATCTCATGAAATAGCTTCTGCAAAACCCATAGTCTTTCATGTGGCAGAGAAATATGCCAACCAATGGGATCACCCACACACACACACACACTTTTTCTTTTGGTGAAATCCATGTATGATTATATTACAAAAAGCAATTTCCAAAGAGGAGACGTGCAATTACAATATCAGAAGATTTCATTATAAGACAAGTAACAGAGTAATCTATCCGACGAACAAAGAGGCAATCCTAGAAAGACTGCCTAAGCGACATCCAAACGTAGTGAAACTGAAAGCAAGCAGTAGAAACCGGGCTCGGAGACGCTGCAAAAAAAAAGTAGAAAGTCATGCATCACAAGGATCGCAAGGCAAAGCCAGAAAGATGAAGCTCACACACTTTTTTTTTGTGGGATCCATATTTGTTTATAATACAAGAAGCAGTTCTCGAAGAGAACTTGTCATTGCAAAACATCAGAAAATTTCAATACAACACAAGTAGATAGAGGAATCTATCTGACGAGCACTAAGGCAACCATAAAAAGATTGCTTAGTGACATCCGAAAATAGGAAACCTTGGAAAAAGTGAAGTCTCCAAAGACACCATGATTTCTTTCCTTCCATAGAGTCCAGAGGCCCATGTGAAGAAAAGATGAAAGTCCGGCCTCGGTGGATAGATGCCAAATATCCAAAAAATCTTGCCAAAGGAAGCAGTAGGGAATCTGGCTCAGAGACACTGCTGTAAAAGAAGCAAAAAGTCACAAGTGATAGGGCAGTGCCAAAAGAGATGGATTCCATAGGAGACAAACATCTGTGACAAATAGCAAGAGAAATATGTCATCAGGCTAATAGTTGACCAAATGGAATAACCCCTAACATCAACCGCCAACACCTATTGGCGAAGAGGCGATTTACAGCTCCAAAGCAGTGGCAATCTTTTGCGCCACCACTTGGCATGACAATTCATAGACCAAATCTGATTTCCCCGATATGAAATCCAAAGTTGGAGGCATCAAAACTTTATACAAACTGGCCACTGTTATATTAGCCAATGGCAAAGGACGAGTGCTCAAGTCCTGGCAATGTAGTGCCCAATCCGTAGGACATTAAGAGAGCTCTAACTGCAGCACTAGTAGAAAAGATTGAACCATCCGAGAAATGAAGCTCACACACACACACATATAAAAGAAGTCTTGGAACACCATGTGTGTGTGTGTGTGTGTGTGTGAGAGAGAGAGAGAGAGAGACAGAGAGATATTAATGTCTCCAGGAGGCCTCGCCGGCCTATGAGACAAAGTACAATCAGTAGAATAGCTTGTACAAGCCGCAGTAGGCTGAAGCAAATGGCTCGCTAAGACCTTCCTGAGTGCTAAGCTAAGCTTATAATCCCAAAATCTCAAAATCTCTCAAAAGACCCAAGCAGGTAATGCGAATGTAAATGTGTCTGTGTGTGTGTGTGTGTAGGTAAGACACGACGTGAGCAGACCAACAGCAGAGACATGGGGAGTTGACGTGACACGACGTGAGCAGAACAACTAGTTGTATTATGGGATGTGTGTGAGTGAGAGAGAGAGGACCTGCAGCCCTTGCTCCAGCCCTCCCATCAGCCCCTTAGCCTCTTCAGATAAGCCTGCATGCTTCAGCTAACTACGCCAACTCCGTGTTCATAAACAGCTGTCTGAGGCTGTAAATCCCTGCCGTACAGTCCCGCCAGACTTCCGTACAATTTCGTACAGGTGTACGAAATTGTACGGACTGTTCGGCCTTGTTCAAGCTGCTGTTGCCGGCTCCTTCTCCGCTTCTAGGTTGCTGTCTGTATAGGGTTTGCTCACGGGCTACTTCTACACGCTGGTTTGAGGGGTTTTCTCTTCCCCCTTTCTCTCATCTTTGGTTTATGGGTCTTGTGCACTATTTCCATCGCCAGAACTTCTCTTTTGCCTCTGATCTATCGTTCATCTTGGATCTTTTTCTGGTTTTTGCTCTTTTCCTTCTTCAGAACTTGTATTTTCTTTTCTCTAAATCCCTAAATATCTCTTTCCTCTTCTTCTCCTTGCAAATACACTATTTCTTTTTTCTTGGTGGGCCATTTTTTTTGGGACTGTTTTCTCTTTTATCACTTTACAGGTACCCTCCTTTTTTGGTTCCATCTTCTTCCAAAGACATGGCTCAATACTCTTATAAAAAAACATTTCAAAAGGATAGATCGATTCAATGCAAAAAGCAAAAGCAGGCTGAGAGTCAGCATGACCCTGTGCATGATTCTGTTGAAGCACAACTAGTTTATGATGTCATGCACGAAGGATTTGTAGACACAAGGAAAGAGTGGAAAGACTCTGTTCCATCGGTCGGTCTCATGGTTGAAGTGAATGAAATTGTGGATCCAGTTAGAGAATATGCAAAAATGCAGTCATTTTATTTTTCCCAGGTCGGATGCCACCTGTTGCAGAGGTAGGCAACTGGTTAACCCGCACACTGGCTGGTTCGTTTGTTCGTAAGGTACACTATGCAGCCAGAGGCTTTTTTGAGGTCATCATGGTAGATGAGATTCACAGGCAAATGCTTTTGGAACATTCGCCACTTTTTTTTTGGGCAGCAAATGGTGCATGTTTTGCCATGGTTCCCCACAAGGGATTATCAGGCTCTGATTTGACATCGATGTCCGGTCTGGGTTGAAGTTGTAGACTTCCCGTAATGCATGGCTTCACTCTTGCCTAAAATTGCAGCAACTTTAGGCAAAGATGTTTGCCCAACGCGGCCTAACGGCAACTCTAATCGATTTTGCATTCTCTGGGATACTGATAATCTCACACCGGAGTCTTATTCAATCACGGTGAACAATGTTGACATGGGCAGTGCATTTTATAAATTGAAATGGGGATTATTTGCAGGGGCTTGCTTTGAATGTAAAAAATTTGGGCACATGGCTTCACAATGTCCAATGAGCCAGCATAAAATGCCTCCTGCTACTTTGCCTGCTCAGATGCCTAATAAGGATGCTTCTGCCTCTATTGGGAATAAAAATAAAGGTAATAGACAGTTTTGAGTGAATCAAGATAAAGACAAAGCCCCAGTTGTTGCAAATGGAAGTGCTTCTTCCCCTTCGCTTCCTGTTATTCAACCTTCAGCAAAAGGACCAAAAACTCAAATTGATGGATGGCAAAGTCCAAGAAGAGTTATTTCTGTTCGACGACCTCCACCCCCTCGCACTTGGAATGGTGCATCTTCTAGTGGAAACTCTCTAGAGGTCAACTCTGGAATTGGAATCACATGGGCTGCTGTGACAACTAGCAGAAGTCTCTTCCTTGAAGAAGAGGTTGTGCATTGCTGTCTACTCCTCAGGCGGATGTTTCTTCTCAGGGAAGAGGCCCTGACCCTAAGGTAGAAATACAAGGTTGACATCCTGAAGTTTGCTGTTGTACATAGCTGTTTTTCTCCTATAAATATCTATAATTATGGCTGCTCATATCAAATGCTTTACACTAAATGTTCAGGGAATGTGTGACAATAGGAAATGGAAATCTGTGTGGCTGTATATCAATCGATTTCAGCCTGATATAGTGGCACTACAAGAACACAACCAACATGTCTATGCTGTGGCTATGATATTTTCTGTTATGGGGAACACTCTTTCTCAAGTGTAGTCATTCTAATTTTAAGCATGAGCATCAGCCAGTTATTGCCTTAAATGACAATCAAGGCAGATGGATTATTCTTCAATGCATCATTCAAGGCGAGGTGTTTGAATTTGCTTTTATATATGCGCCTCAATCTTCTCGGGATAGAAGTGTAATTTGGGATGCCATGCACCGTTATCCATGGAGATCTCATGCCTTTATATGTGGGGATTTCAATAATGCTCCGCATCAGGGTGACAATACCATCAGGAAATGCTCATATGTTAACCTCTGAAAGGCATGCATGGTCTCAATTATTGATTCATCTTGATTTGGTTGATCTTTGGAAGGAATTGTAGCCTTTGTCACCTGGATCATAGTTATGGGAAACGGAAACAGGAAACGGAAACAGAAACAGAAACAGAAACGGAAACGTTTCCGGATTTTTGAGAGGGAGTGAAACGGGAAAACGCCACGTCATCAAGGGGGTTTAGAGTAATGCATACACACATTTAGAGTGCTCTACCTTCAAAAAAAGTGCACAATAAGCTATAGCTCTAACTCGTACCATTAATATTGATTGTAACTTTGAAGATTCAAGTTTCATTGTTCAACCAATCACACAATGCAAATTTCAATTACGCAAGGTGGGGTAATTTATAAATCCTATAACAAGTTACAAAATGGAAAAATGATTCATGATTCATGATATTTAAGAAACCAATCATGATTAATAAATGGTAATTCAGCTTTCAAAGCTTAAATGTCATACTACATAGTAACAAAAAGAAAGCTGAAACCCAAAAAAGGCTACACTGAGGATGATATGATCAAATAATAAGCACATCCTCATCCTGAGACTCAACCTCTGCCTCCTCCTCCTCCTCATCATCATTCTCCTCTACTAACAAATCATCATCATCAGGTGAGTGGGCATCATCTAGGCTATGAAATCCAATATATTTGTCATGCGTATACTCGTGTCTCATCTTGTTAAGCAAATGCAAGTTTGCATTAACAAAGACAAGATCATTGGCCCATTGCGTTCGCAGACAATTTCTCTTCTTTGTGTGGATATGGCCAAAGCTACTCCACAAACGCTCACAAGAAGAGGAGGTGCAAGCTTGGCTTAGAATGCGGATGGCAAGCTTTTGCAACTCGGGCATAATCCTCCCACCATGTAACAGCCCCAACTCGAAATCTGAAATTCCAAAACTCATAAATTTCAGATTTCTAATTTTGTATTAAATAACAAATTACAAGTTCCTAAAATCTGAAAATTAAAATGAGTTAATATTACCTATCATGCTGTGCATCTGGCCATCCATACATGCCTTCCTTATTGCGATAATTGGCAAGCTGGTCTTTTATCCTCCGCCGTCCATCAGGAGTTGGGACCATCTTTTGAAGAGTGAGGTTCCAACCACGAACAACCTCTGCATCACTCTGTTGTGCACTTGCCTTGTGTTGAAACTCCGGGTCCAACACAAAGGCAGCTGCATGCATGGGAGAGTAATATTGATTCCATCTGCTCACAGCCAACTCTTCCAATTCTCTCAACCTTTGGGGATCCTTTTCTATTTCTCTGATATTCTCAATCATCCGATCCATCCCCTCATACACCTTACCAAGAAAAGGCATATCTCCATCAACTCGGTTAAGCAGCTTCACAATAGGCACACATAGATCAACAATGTGAGATGCATCAGCCCAAAATTCATCACTGCCTATGCACAAGTCATAACAATAAATTCCAAGAGCCTGCCTAGAAGTGGGCCATGCATCCCACTCTGGGCTTGCCACAACTTGTTTCAGTGCAGGTCTCATTTCAAGGAGCCTGCGAAGCATCAAAAAGTTGTATGCAAATCTTGTCTCTGCATACTTCAAAAGCTCCTTGTTGGCAAATTTACGGTACAAAGCAAGAGAAAAATTATGTCGTGTGATGAAGTTAACCACCTCTTTTCCATTGTCAATAATCTTGACCCAATCCAATTTGCCAATGTCTTTCAATAAATTATTCAAGCAATGTGCTACACAAGCACTCCACTAGATATGAGGATACTTTTGCTCCAATAATGCACCTGCTGCCTTATTGGTATTTTCCCCATCTAAAACAAGTTGCAAAACATTAGACGGCCCCACATATTCCACTGCATCTGCCCACATTTGCATCAATATAGGTGCTGTTTTTTGTTGCACTCCACACTCTATGGAGTGTATGTAGAGTGCAGATCCCCTACAATATGCAAGGATACCCTCTAGTGAGTGACTTCGCACATCACTCCATCCATCTGCAACCAAACTTACCCCATACTTTACCCATTTCTCTTTCACAGGTTCAATAGCTTGCTTAACTGCCACCACCTCATCCTCTAGAAGCTTGCCCCTCAAAGCATCAAATGTGGGAGGGGTATATGTGGATCCAAATGTTTTGATTTTTGACACCATCTCTTTGAAGTAGGGTGATCTAGCAACATTGAAGCTAATCCCATTGGAGTAAAAAAATCGGGCCACAGCTGTATCTACTTGTGCCTTCCTTTGCGGATGCCATGATGTGTAAAGACTGCCCTGCCTATGTGAAGTAGACCGAGATGTAGCAGGAATATCAGCACGAGCTCCATGTGCACTCGCTGAAGAAGAAGCCGTAGTGGCAGAGGGAAGAGGACTCCGAAATGCAGTGGCCTGCGGAACACGTGCTGCATGAGCACTTGAAGAAGCTCCTACACCAGTGGAAGCCACTGTCTTTGCCCTTTTTGTAGTTGGCAATACTTCAGCCTCTCTTTGCAGCCTTTCTTTCTCTTGGTGAGATTACGGAGCATAGCCCAATCCCCCCATCCTTAATGCCAAGAAGATGACATTTGACCCTATCACGGTTCCCTCCTCGCTCCAATCCACACCATCTGCATCTAAACTTGCGAGCTCCTCCTTTCTTGGAGTCATACTTGCCTACCAAATCAACTTGGCTCCACCAATAATCTGATTGGGTGAACTCCTTCTCTTGCTGAGGGACAACGCTTTGTGAAGCCATATCCATGAGCAAAAAGAACACTTGTACAAGTTGCAATAGATCAAATTTCAAAGGGAAAAGCCAAGAATCAATGGTTGCAGCCAAAAAACACCAAGATGTTTGTGGCAAGAGAAGCATAGTGAAAGGAAATCTGCTCACCAAAGCCGGTGTCCAAAAGAGCAGCCACTCGTAGGGCTAGGAGAGAACCAGGCGGGAAAAGAAATCGTGGGGGAGAGCAGCAGGCAGGCGAGCAGAAAAACGCGATGAAGAGAAGCACGTGTGGCGTTTTTTTTTTGTTATGTCCCTGTTTTTAGGTCACGCCTGAAACGGCACCGAAAACGGCACGTTTCGTCTCTAAAATGCCGTTTTGACGTTTCTGCACGTCGTTTCGAGCCGTGTTTTGCGTTTCGGCCGCGTTTCGCGTTTCGGGGGATCGGGCACGAGAGAAACGCCGTTTCCGGCCTAAATTGCGCCGTTTCAACGTTTCAGCGTAACTATGACCTGGATACACTTTCCAACATAATGCCCTTTCTTCTTATCAGGCACGTCTGGATCGCTGGTATAGTGTAGCTCTGCAACAAAATGATGATTTTACAGTGGTGGATGTACTACAAGATGATGGCACTCTTTTATCTTTTTCTGCAGCTGCTAGTGCAACTGCTAGCAAGTATGGTTTGGGAGCTCATTATCGTCCTTTATAGCATAAAATTTCAGAAATGCTTCAACCTTTCTTGCCGGTACCTCATTTGGAACTTCAGGATAGGCTTGAGGATTGGACTCTCCATTCTTCATCTTCTTCAGTCCGTCCTTTGAAGCTCTCACAAATCACAGTGCCTTCCTCTATATAAAGTGTTGTTACCTCCGCCTTGGGTTTCTGACAGAGCCAATTCTATTTGGCATATGAATCACCCACTAAAGTGGTGGAGAAAGTGGCTGCATCTCCTTTGGCATTATAAAGTCCCTCTTCGGCAACAGCTTATCCTTTGGCGAGTCCTACTTGGCATTTTTCCATCTAGGCAGTTACTCTCGCATAGACATATCTCCCCGGCTATTTGCCATAGATGTCTACATTCTGCTGAATCTGTGCTTCACATTTTTTGGCACTGTCCACATACTTGTGATTTCCTCGCTCTCATTCGTCAGGGGCTTCGAGCGATATTTCCTACTGTTACTTTTGGCAAGTTCTTTTGGTTATTTAGTCTTCATCCCGCTAGACAGGGTTTTGATTTATTTTTTGTTTGGGTGCGCTACTGGGCGCTTTGGACTCTATGGATGGACAGAAATCATAGAGTCTTTGGTGATCCTACTTTTCCATCTTCCGTTTTTTTCAAACGATCTTTGAGGCAATCGTTTTATGATTGCTTTCAGACTCATTTGATTGATCATGATGTATATATGGCTTATACTGAGATTTTCAGTTGTGTAGTAGTTACCTTACCTTCCGTACAACTGCCGTCGGCTGGATGACCTTTCGTACTCTTTTCGTGCAGCCTGCTGCCCCCCGTACAACCCACCATACAGCCCGCTGTACAGTTCCCGTGCTCCCTACAACTCCCCGTACGGCCTTAAGTGCCTGCTGTACGGCCGACCGTACAGGCTGTACGGGCAACTGCGCAGCCTCCTTCCTCCTCTTTTGTTTTCTCTGCCTCAGCGCCTCCTTCTGCCTCTGCTCCTCCTTATCGTGTTTTTCTTCGATGGAAGCATGGTGGTTTGTCTGCCTCACCTTTGATCAAATCGGCAAAGCTGGATGTTTCCGATGGCCCTTCTTCTTCCCTACAGCTGGATCTTCTTCGCCAATTGTGCTCTGCCTCTATCACAGAAGTTCCTTCATCGAGTTCCCCGCTTGTTTGTTCCTTGGATTCTGCCCTTTTGGTCTCTGGTCTTCGACAGGCTCAACAATTTGGAGTCTGCCTCTATTTCATGGGCAGGGTTTTATCTTCAGCTCAGCTCCGTCATTGGGCTGATGTTGCAGTGGGTCTGGATTGTATTTCCTCCTCTTTCTTTTTGGGCAAAGGAATTTACTATGCCCACTGCTCTTCAACTGAGGTGGTAGAGCGCCTTGTCAATCATGCTAGTGTTCCTGGGGCTGGTTTCTTCGCTTATGTTATGCCCTGGGATCCACTTTTCGATCCTTCTGCAACCCTTCTGACTCACTGTCCGGTTTGGATTACTCTCAAAGCGTTGCTTGTGCCTCTTCTTCAGCATCTTCCAACTCTTGCAGCTTTTTTGGGAAGGCCTCTTCATGTTCCAAGACAGGAGTTCTTGCAAGCCTCCCGTGATGTTCGTCTTTGCATTTTGTGGGATATGACGCAACCCGTGCCATCTACTCTGGATCTTGATTTGGGATTTGCCCATCCGATGCACATCAGGCTCCATTTTGCATCTTTTCCCACTGCATGTTATCGGTGCCGACAGGTTGATCATTTTGCCCGTGCTTGTCCTTCTACATCCAGGCCCATTCCTCCTGCTCCTTCTTCAGCTGTCAAGGTTACTCTCCCTTCTCCTCCGGTTTCTGCTATGGCTTCTTTGGCGAAGCCCTCTACTGCTCCGACGCACTATTAGAAGAAGGTTGATAAATCACAGGCAAATCTTCCCCTTGCTAAAGAAGCTCACGCTTGCACCCTCGTTGAGCACCATCAGTTTCCTTCTACTCAGGATATGGATGTACCCCTTGCAGAGGGCAATTTACAGGATGATATGCATGCTCTCTCTCAGGATGCTGCCCCTGCTCTTACTCAGATTGATCCTCAGAATGAAGCTCAAATGCTAAACCCTGCTTTATCAGATACAACTTTTTCATCGGAAGATACGGATGTTGATTTCGCTTCTCTGCCTTTGATGCCTGTGCCAGAGTTTTCTTCTGTCCGGGATGCAGAAGTACCTTTTTTACTGGAATCTTTTCATCCCATGTTACAACAGGTTTTTGACCCTCTAATTCAAAAATTTCGGATACCAGCTTATATCAAGAAGAATCACAAGGGCAAAAAACAGCTTGTTTTTATTGATGGTGTGGTTTCATCACTGCATCAGTTTTTACAGAGCAACAATTTGAATCTGGAGGATGCCGTGTTTGATCCTCCTCTAGCTTGATATGTCACTTTTTACTTGGCTACCTCATGACTTTTGCTTTAAGGTTTTACTTGTAAAAACTTTTTCCTTGTACTTATTGGTGGGCTTTTACCTCTTTTGAGGTTTCCCACACAGAAATATAAAGATTTCACTTAAAAAAAAGTGTGTGTGTGTGTGTGTGTGTGTGTGTGTGTGAGAGAGAGAGAGAGAGAGAACTGCGCTGAATGCAGGTATTGGTAGTCAGGCATTTCAAGTTAAGCTGAAGTTTTTCTTTTGTGCTTTGCTTATATATACCAAATCCTTTAAAACCAAGAACCTTTGGAATGTAGAATTGCCTTAAAGAGCAGGTATTCTAAAAAATAGATGAATTACAAAGCCAAATCATCGAAGAAAAATACAAGAACATGAAGTCAGATCGAAAGCAAAGATATCGCAAAATGAAGTGGGAAAGATTTCGTTCAAAGAAAAACATAAAAATTATACATGTTCCACAAATAAAAAGAGAGGGAACATTTATCATAGTATCAACTTATCAATATACGTCTTTTAAGGATTTGCCATGTCCCATCTACAGAAAGCCTTCCTATTACATTGTATCTTAATAAAGATAATACCCATACGGTGAAAGAGCAATTTTCTATTCTTCTGGTACCTCTTGCTCAAGCTTGAAGAGATGACGATTGAAGTACTGTTGAAGCCTCTCATTTGCATAGTTAATGCACAGCTGTTCAAAGCTGTTTTTCTGTGTAAAACAGAATAACCATTAAAACACTGATAGAAAAAGCTAGCATTTTAAAAAACCTTAACCCACTGGTAGAAAAAGCTAGCATTATCTTGATGCTCACCACAAAAGATTCAAAGCCATAGATGTCCAAAATACTAATTGATCTGCCAGTGCGATGCTTTCCAGCTTCCAATGACTTATTAACCCGATCAACCAGCCAATCAAATAAACCAGCATAGATAGCCTTTGCCAACGCATCTCTTGAATCGAGAGCCTGAAGCTCGCACAAAACAAAAGAATCCAATTGTTATTGATTCAAAGGGTGACCAAAAACCAAACCTTAATCAATAAGCATCTCATGCATAGAGACCTTGAGGAATCATCATGATAGATACAGGCTATACCTGTGAATATGTAAGCTTTTGCACTATATTTTCATGTCCTGCTCGTATCTTACGGGTGGAAAGGGCACTCATAAGGTGCTGCTTGCTACATTTCAGTAAGTTTGCAGCATGTAAAACAGCTGTTTCACATACAAACAATGTCAGAACATGACCAAAAGCATACTCTGGTACGCCCTCAAATACCCCAGAAAGACAGAAACAGGACAGACTGTAAACATCAGTGAACCAGATGCGCTCACTCTGTTTTTTGCTATCTTACAGTTCATGTGGCAAAAAAGCTCAGAGTTTTCTCTACAGCGAACATTTTGATACCTTTAGAGGACCATGGCTCACGAGAGTATTCACCGGGTTCCTGATCTATTATTTTCAATGGATTGTTACCACCTCACTCGTCCTTCTTATGTAAAGCACAAACAAATCGTTCCTATTATGCTTGGGTCTGAGTTGGGTCTGAGTTGTTAGCATCAGTCAAGCTTCTTTTATTTTTCTTCCCATTTACTGGCATTCTCAACCTAAAAATACAATTACTCTAGTAAATCAGTTGCTATAGTCTGTTTCATTTCTCTTCCAATGTTATACTCACAATGAAATATGTTTCATTGAATATGCAACGTTTTAAACATGTTGCACGTTTGAAACCTTTTGTGTTCAACCAAATGTTCATTTTTCCCACCAAAAACGAAGGTTGTTAAGCCATGAGTGGGTTCATGCTCATGGTCAGCTACAGGCCACAGGCCATTGATCACAACCTCATTGCACTTCATTTTGTACACTTGTACTTGGCTTATCACTCATTATTGTCTTTTTTGTTCATAGTCTAGATTTCTAGTGCTTTTCCTTGCTCAAAAATAGAAACAAGACTTAAGCTTAGATCTTGCAGCTTGTTTATTAATGAAAATTGTCTCATGCCTGCTGGTTGTGGAACATGGGTTCAAGGGGTACTCTCTCTCTCTCTCACACACACACACTGAATGTGTGTGCATCCCTACAAAGCCCACACACCAAAAAGGCCTCCATGTACCTTATTGTCATGCAAAACATTCCTCACTTTTGAAGGAATTTTGTATTGTGAAATCTCTTCTTAATAGGGGCACGTATCGACTTATTTCATTGTGGTTCGAGTGAGCCCTTATCGCTCCTAGATCTCCACAAATTTCATAGTCCCGTTTCGTGAACTTAAGCACCTAGCAAGTCGTCACAATTTTGCAAAAAGGGGCCTTTTGATCCAGAAGCAATACGATGGGAAGGAAGATTTGTCTTAACTTATTCTTTCTCGTGCTGGAAGGTCACTTATCAAGTTCAGATAACTCTATCGTCTACACTCTCATAACGCAGTTTTACAACTTTGAAGTAAGCAATCAGGATCCCTTTTCCCACGATATACCTATTCACTATGAGGATAGAGACTACCTCACAAAAGTCAAGGTGTTGCCCGGAATAACTAAAGGCTGAGGGTGGAGCTAGCATGGATGAGGAAGAGTGTGCCTCTATTGATGCCCAAGTGAGAACTTATGGCCTAATGATTAGCATGCACATGTTGCTGAACAAGTCATACGTAAGCATGCATCACAAATTTTTGATGGCACATTGAGCTCGTTGATATTCTAATTGCAACTTCCAAATGATCCTCAAGGTCCAACTACAACTTTCCAAATGATCCTCAGGTTCTATTTAGGTTCCGTAAAGGATTTAGAGTTGCTGTAATCTGTTTCACTTCAGTTCTCAAGCCATACGACCTAAAAGGGCAACTGGAATTTCATGTCCACATTAGTGGATTTTGAACCTACGCTTGACATAGCAGAGAGGGTAATAGAAAAATCCACTACAGAGGGTAATAGAGAATTCCATTATAGGGTAATAGAGATTTTGGACCTACACTAGACATAGTATAGAGGGTAATGGAGAATTCCATTATTGTGAAGAAGGGGACTTATAAAGATCATTTGATGTTCAAGGAACTCATGGAGATCATGTCCCCACCAAGATCCAATTCTATCACGACCAAATCTTGAGAGTATCGAAGGATGGACTCGTCATCAGACCCTAGTACCTAGAGGATAGAGGAGGCTCACGTACTGAGGATTGCCATTAAGCAAATGGAAACCTCTTTGGTCCACTCTCACGGTTGATCTACTTCCATGACCAACAGGTCTGTGTTGGGCTCTATCTGATTGAAATGTGACGGATCAGACAGCAGCAAGGGGTGACTGCGCCACAGAGGCTGAGGTAGACCGAACACAGCAACATATCACGGACTTATATGCATTTGAGTCAGCTCTAGGACATAGTGGGATGGTGGAGGAGCAGCTAGCTAACATGAGAGCAGTGTGTACAGCTAAGAGACGACGCGAAGCTGTCGAGCTAAGGACGTAGAGACCACACACGACCGAGGTCCGGTCTATTTCAACTATACTCAGAGGAGACCACAAGAGGTGAGGTCTATTTCAACTATACTCAGAGGAGACCGCAAGAGGTGAGGCATCACTCTTGAAATAGCCCACCGGATACAAAGGTCGAGGAGACAACGTCCTCCGCCACCGCAGGACACAGCTCGTTAGATGCAGATCCAGGACATCTTTGCAGCCCACTAGAGAGGCACCACGGCAACAAGTTTTGGGTTTTGAGTTTCAGTTTTCAATTTTGAGCTCAAGTTGTTTCGCTTCGCAGAGACTTGTATGAGTTCCTTCTCTTGATGTACTTTGTCCCATAGGCCCATGAGGCCTCCCTAAGACGTTAACCTCTCTCTCTCTCTCTCTCTCTCTCTCTCTCTCTCACACACACACACACTTTTTTTTTAATTTTTTGGTGAAATCCATGTATATTTATATTATAAGAAGCTGTCCCCAAAGTAGAGATCAGCAAATACAAGCTCAGAAAATTTCATTGTAACATACCTTTTTTTTGGGGGTGAAAAGATTTGTCTTTTATATTACAGAGTCACAATCCCAAAGCAGGCTGTGCTAAATTGTAACACACACACACACTTTTTTTTTAAATATAGTGAAATCTTTTATTTCTGTGTGGAAATCGCCAAAAAGAGGTAAAAACCCACCAATAGGTACAAAGAAAAAATTTAAGAGTAAAGCCTCATAGAAAAACTCATGAGGCAGCCCAGTAACACACACACTTTTTTTTTAATAGTAAAATCCAGTGCAGTGTATTTATATTCTCATAAATTTACAAGATGGGAAGTCTCCAAAATGGAGAGTATCCCAAAGATCAGAAACATAGAAAGAAAAGCTCTATGCAAGAAGCATGTATATCACCCTCATGGCAGGCACACACACATGCACGCACGCACAAAAATAGAATCTTCTGTATTTTCCCCAATTTTATCAGTTCCCCCTGATTTCCTTCTTGAATACAAGTAAGCCTGCAATAGATCAATGAGTTCCCTCAAAAAGCTTCCATCCCCAAAAATTCTATCTTGACATTTCTCACAGGCAGAGACACAGCACTGACAATTCTTGACAATTGTAATGGGAAAAACAGGTCTGACCCTCATTATCATCAACAACTACATGATTCTCATTATCACATATCGAAAAGCTGATGTTTCCAAGCCACAAAACTGCTGCCAGCATAGCAAAGGCACTGTCCTGATCTGCTTTGCTGATTTGCACCACATCCATTGCATTCTGCATGTGACACCCACAAACCTCAGGCCTTATGCATGAGTAGCGACAAAGGAGTTTCTTATGACAGCACTCTACTCTTGTATGTCTGATGAAACCTTGTAAAACCTTACCAGCATTGCGTTAAATCTAGCAGCATCATCAACATTATCAATGTGCAGACAGCTGCTCTGATTTAGATATCGATAGTCTTTAGCATCCTTTAGACTGATCCGTTCTGCAGCCAGTAATTGCTAGTTATAGAACAATCATCTGCAAAGAGATCTCATACTGCAGAACAACATCTCTCCTGAGATTGTAGTTCAGTCTGAATCTTTAATTGCTTCCATATAAATATAAATTGCAGTATGTAGTACCCCTCAACACATCATCAGCCCCTGCACACAACTGATAGAATATGTGATATGATCGTTCACCCTTCGCTTGTTGGACTACTCGAGACTGCCATCAACAGCACAATAGTGTTGAATGGTCAGCATCCTACTAATTTTGCAGCCTTAAACATCAACAGAGTAGATATGCTAGAAGCTGTAGGTGGCTGCTTGCCCGATTCTTACCTTCTCAAGCAAGTCTTCCCATGAGAATATATCAAACAACCCAAACACACCCAATACAAATTGTCAGAAAATATACAAGACGATAATAATTCACAAAAAAAAGACGTAACCATACTCATGCATGACCTAGACATATGTAACTCAAAACGATTGACCAAATGATGATTTTGAAAATCCCAACACATTGTGACTAGAAGAAAATGCCGGCATGCAACTTACAGGTCTGAATCTTTGCTCCACAAATCTTCCCAAAGTCCTCAAAGTATATGTCAATGAGTTTCCCCTGCAATATCAAAGCTTTGCTTAGCTGTTTACCATTTCAAACAATCCAAGAATCAACTGTATTTCCGTTTCAGCTTTATAAAAACAAACAGAAGCCTATGCATTTGTCCTTGTACGGCAATGTTATATTTAATTTAAATTCTGGATTTACTTCAGAGCTTAGCATTAAACATGAACAAAAGGCATGTGCTGCTTACCTATCCACAAAGATTCAAACCAGAAACTGTAGCATGCAGGCCCCAAGGTAAGAATTATATGCTAATTATAGCTATGCTTTAGGTGCAGATCAGATGCATAAAGTAAAGGTGAACAAGGATATGTGCTGAAGCCTTCAAAGATTTGAAAACCAACATGATAGGGTTGTTTCTATGTCGATACATGGTAGAGTAGCGGCAAAGCTCTGCTTGTACTTGCATAAGGCTAGGAATAATCTCTCTTAGGAATCCTCAACATGCAAGTTCTACTTGTAACTCCAAATTCATTACATACAATCCATAAACTCTACCACAATGGTGGAACATCTGCATTGCCTTACCAAGTTTTCCTCGCCCTCCTTCCCCAACCACACCCCCCCCCCGTAAACTCTACCACAATGGTGGAACATCTGCATTGCCTTACCAAGTTTTCCTCGCCCTCCTTCCCCACCCCCCCCCCTTGCGCACATGTCGCGTACCCCCCCACGCCCCCCAACATACTTATAGGAAAACAGCTGCAAAAGCATGATCCTGAGTAAGAAAACTCCGCATAGACCAATAAACCTTACATTCATCGTTTGACTAGATGACAAGGCATCAAGTTCTACATCTAGTATCTACCCAGAGCATCAAGTTCTACATCTAGTATCTACCCAGAATTTGAAATTCCAAGCATGTGTGAAAATATTGCAGCACAGTATTGGAAGTACTTACAAAACGGCTGGAGTTATCATTCCTTAAAGTTTTGGCATTTCCAAAAGCCTCCAGGATTGGATTTGTTTGTAAAATTTCATTCTCAACACCACCACCACCCCCAATGGCAGCCAAGTATTGCATTGCAATTTTGGCAGTTTCTGTCTTACCTGCACCACTCTCACCACTGAAATCAAGAGTCAGAGTTAGATTCAAAAGGAGGCACCTCAAAAAGACAGTATGGGAGGAAAACGAGGGGGGAGCATAGTTGAAAGAGGGGGGGGGCATTTATTTTGTGACTCACCACTTCGTTTCAATTTTGAATATTGGCAAAACCTGAAAACATTTTAAATTTCACGACAAGATATAATTTTTAATCCTTTGCAAAAGAAATAGTCACCTTTCACTGCAACCTTATCGGATCACATCTTTCATAAGACTTTGGCGGTGACATTTAATAGCAAGCATAGGACAGAATTAATCAGTAAGCTAGGCCAAAGAAAAAGAGACAGAGGAAGGAGCGTTCAAGAAAAGAAATATTGAAAAGAACCTTTAAAGCCATTCTTGGACAACGACCACATACTGCAGGACGAGATGTGCAATTCAATGCAGACAAGTGATGGAAAACTTAATTACAACAGTTCCGGCATTGTCACTTCACAGCCATCATGCAGCATCTATACTCATGCATTACATAAAAGACTATGAGTCTTATGAACAGAGTCGAATTCAAAAAATTTGCTTACCTGATAATGATTGACTGATTCACTCCATCTGCCCAAGTTCCAATGAAAATCTGTTTTAGAGATAGTGCACACCTATTGGATATGCAATGTTTGCCTTTTCAGAGTGCCATTCAAGCAAAACAGCAAATTGCATTATTTCTGAACTGCACTCTGAAGAGCCAGATCTTTGTAGCTATCTGAAATTTCAACACACACCTCGCATCATCGCTCCGAATGAACTTTCAGCTGTCAAATAGACATGTGGACCAAGAGCATCCTTGGTCTTTCTTCTATATGATTGAAGTAAATTATTTGTATAGAAGGGAACCATCTTGAAAGGATTAATAGCAATCAAGACCGGGCCAGCTCTTGTCTGCAAAATAATATAAAGCCCATGCCAGTCACTACAAATTTTCCAATAACCACACAACTCGTAAGTACACAAAAAGTTCTGATGCTGTTTTGAAAAGAAGTACAAATGACTTTGCCATGCAAACTCTCTCCCTTGAAGCAATCAGTTAAACTTTTAAGAACTCGATATCTTACATATATTTTGTCTTGGCCATATCTACAGCGGAGGTTATGCAAAACTGCAGGCTCATTTAGATAGCTAAGCTGTATAAGATCATCCACTCCTTCAAGGATATCAGGATTTGCTGGTAACAACTTTGAGGATGGCAATTTCAGCAGTTGACGAGAAACGCCAGCCTGAACCATGGATTGAGACTGATAATCCCACAACCTTAAGTGACTATATTTAACCATTCCACAAGCTTAGGTGACTGCATTCAACCATGACAATGAAATCAACAATAAAGACATAGCATCCACCCTACTTTCATACCTGGCTACCTGCAGTGCTGACGATTGATTCAGCATCACTTGTGGACTGTACAATGCCAAGTGTCCATTTGTTTGCAGAATTTAAACACCATACTCGAGAATTCTGCATAACTTAGAATCCATGTTAAAAATTGCAACCACCTTTTTGCTCCTTAACAGAAACCAAGTAAAAAGAATTGCAGGTTTGCAAATAAAGCATATCATAATCTCTCTCTCTCTCTCTCTCTCTCTCTCTCTGAAATCCATTTGTCATTATATTACAAGGGACAGCCAGTTACAAGCATGAGAAGATATCATTTATGACAAGAAGGCAGGATAATCTAGATCGTGCGCATGTAGACAATTATAAAATGATTGCCGTAAGGATGCTAGAAAGAATTGATACTTAGCCATGGTGGGATCACCAATAAGAAAGAAGAGCCAAATTCACTTGTCAAAGCAAGCACTTGGAAAACGAGTCTGATGCCTTTGCCGTAACAGAGGCAAGATATCATAAGATTCAAGGCAATGCCAAAAGAGATGGGGCATAGACTCCTGCGACAAAAAACATAGTCAACAAGTGGCAGGGGCAATATGACAACGAGCCAAAAGGAGTCCAAATAATAGAACACCAAGTAAAACCTGCCACAAGAAGAGACGCAGAAGGGCCTTACAAGCACCCCTCTTCACCACATCAACCAACTTGAGGTCTCCTTGACTTCGGCATCAATCTATTATTGCACAGCCTTCAATATGGCAGAACAAGAGTGTACCTCCCTAGTCATATCATATATGGTCAAGGGTCATTTGGTCATCTTGTCATACGTAGCCTTGTCGTCCAATCTAGGTCTAGGTCCGACGCATTCTATTCTGCTTGGCCTACTTGTGAGCTTCTAATGGTGATTCTCTATCTATCATCATCGTTTTTTTCGTTTTTGTTATATCCACTTCCCCTAGCTCAAAAATCACGACGGAGTATTCCATATATTCTTCCGATATCTCTACATCCCTGGAGACTGATACTACATGGAAATTCACTATAATTTTCATTAATATAATATTATTTTGCTAGCTTGCATGGCTCTATCAATGTGTGAGGTAGTGTGAAGTGCACTCATGGATGCATACGTAGTGTCTCTTTCACTATCGCTTCCAAATACGGCATCTTGCCCAAATCCTCCTCTTCCAATGTCCTACTGCCCAAAACTTGCTTGATCTCGTCATAAACACTAGCTTGAATTTGTGATTCCTTTATCACATGAGCCATCATCCAATCCATACAGTTCACGGTGGTATTTGTTCTAGCAAGTACACAAAGCCCTTCCAACTTTTCTTAACCCTATAATGAGTCATCTTCAAACCCATGTGACCAACAATGGGTGACCTATGCATTTCTTCAAGCACAAGCTGCTTTAAAGATTAGAGAGGACCAAAGTAATTATGCACACTTGGAAGATCTCAGAGGTCTCTGCATCTCATATACGGTATACCATGCGTCAATCTTTACAAATCTTTGTCATATTATAATGCCCAATGGCTGCTATATTATCTTCCCCTTCTGATATTCAATATCAAAGTCATAACTTTGCAAAAATTCCAACCATCCCTTCTCCTTGGCAGTAAGTGTTACATTCGAGTTGAATGTGGCATGATCTAGGATGGATTAATTTGACAAGAGTCCTTAGAGAGATCAATGAGTACTTTTTCTCAACCAAATGTGTACAAAGTTGTACATAGTGGTTGATTTTATGTATATGGATGTCGTGTGGTTAAATTTATTGTTAGTTATGGGTTCTATGATCAATTTAAATGGTCAAGGACTAAGTATGTCGAGCTACTAGTGAGGGTTGCAAAAGACTAGACACTCATCAGGGTTCTGCATGAACAGACAATAAAAGGGCTATGGGGTGGAAGGGCCTAGGGGCAATTTATTTACTAGCCATTCATGTATAAGGATACATTGAGAGTATCCCAAAGTGCGGAAAGCGGGGAACTTGAAACCGGTCTTCAGAAATCTAAAGGGCAGTGTATCGTAACTAAACTGATAACTAGCTCATTTACAGCCATATCCTACAACTTCTAGTCGCTTAATTACAATGAAACCACTTAGAAAATAAACTTGCAGAAATACCAGATGGAGGCTAGAATGCCCCCGCTCAATGAAATCAAATATGAGACACCCACTGGCCCCAAATGCTTTGGCGCCCCTTTCGGTATTTATTTAATTCTTTGGAAAAAGGAATCTCCTTTTACAACAAGGGGTCACCCTTGTACTATGCTTCTTGCAATTGCTCTGTCAGAGCCGATGCTTGGCCTCAACCTGCATCCAATTTCCAAGTGCACACACTAGTATCTAACTACCACGCAAGGCTATGGCATTCCACACTGATTGTGCTCCTCTGAAAGAGGCAATGCATCAAAGGCAAGTGCCAGATAGTGCTCAAAAGGCCTCAAGGCATACTGTCCCTCTGGCACCAACCAAGCATACCCTCAATGACTAGGTGTCTGCTTACAACCTATAGAGCCTAAAAAGAACTCCAAACAACAAAATGCACAGCAACAAGATCCAAAGATTGCAAATGCAAAACCAAAAAGGAAACCAAACTACTGTGCCGAGATCCAAAGATTGCAAATGCAAAACCAAAAAGGAAACCAAACTACCGTGCTAGTTGTCCGTGGAAGAGGGGCGAGCTGTTCCCTCACACCTATCCTCTATCCAAGCCCCCAACAATGCATAGATGGCTTCCAAGCAGGAAGAGAGAGAGAGAGAGAGGAATGAAGAAATTGGGGCTGAGAAGCGAGAGAAGAACAAGGCTCAAGGGTGAAGAGGACAAAAACATAAGAAAAGAGCTGTTCTACAAAGGGGAAAGTCCACCAGATGCCTGCAAGTGGTCCGTACAGCAACAGAAAGGCTGGGAACTCTTCCGTACAGGTCCTAACTCCTCAGGATGCGTGCCAACAGCAGAAGCAGCCATACAGTTGGAAAAACAGTCCGTACAATTGCAGAAAACAGGCCATACAGGTAGAAAATCATTCCTTGGAATGTGTGCCAGCAAATCTGAAGCAAAAAGGGCAGCTTTGGAATGTGTGCCAGCACAATAAACAGCCATACAACAGCGAATTCTATGCAGCATGGAGAGAGAAAAGGAGAAAAACCCACATTTTTTGAGTAGGGGAGAGAGGAGAGCTGCATGCATGGGGAGCTGCCACATGACACACTTGCCCCCTCATTAATGCTCTAACCCTCCTTACCAATGACACATTGGGTTTTGTTGGGTGCAGGAAGCAATGGAACATGAGTGGAGTTCAGGAAGCAAACAACAAGCTGGAGCAAAACGTAGTACTGCTCAAATGGATAAGACAGAAATACAAAGGATGGCTTATATGGCCCCCAAGTCAACCATATGGTTGATCAGAGAAGTCAACTCATAGAGTTAACTTGACCTACAAGGGCTAAGTGCTAACAAACCCCCCTCCATGTTATGGCTTCAGTATCCTGGAAATATCTCAGGAATACCTGGAAACTACATCATGGTTGCACATATTCGTCCCAGAGGGATATATCAACCCATGATATGTACAAAGTGATGCCTCACATAACAAGTGTAAAGCATGTCGAAATGCCTTAAACTTGGGCCGCCGTAAAGCTTTCGTGAAAAGATCTACCAAGTTGTCCTCGGTGGGAACATAGGACAATTGGATGTCTCCACTAACATCGCTCTCGAACACAGTGATAGGGGACTTCAATTTGCTTTGTGCGTGCATGAAACTCTAGGTTTCTAGCAACCGCCAAAGCACTCTGGCTGTTGGCGTAGATCGTAGTAGAGTCAAGCTGAATGATATCAAGATTTGCAAGTAACTTACGAAGCCAAACGCACTCTCATGTATCTGTGAAAGCTCAAAAATGGCATATTGAAGATCAGGCCGGGTATGACAAAGGTATATGAGGCAACCAACAGCCTGTTGATAAAGGGATGCATCAAATGGCGGACTTCCATCCTCGGAGGAGAAACGAAAGCCAGGCCTCCAATGGAGTAGAAATTGGCTTGCAATCCTCGAACTAGAAGCGAGCCATGAGCTGTCCAATGTACTTGGACTGACTCATCATTATACCCCAACAATGCATCATATCCTGTGAAAGGGATTGGCTAGGTCGAGGTCACTTCAATTTCAGGTGATACGATCACGCTCATGGACGCTTTGTTTGTCCCAGGTATCAAGAAGAACCTCATCTCCATTGCAACCATATCCTTGAATAGATTTCGGGTTCTCTTTGATGTTTGTTGATGTGCCGTGTATGACAACCGGTACGATGATATCATAGTACTTTTTGGATCACTTTCTTCTGGGTTATATGATCTTGATGTTTATGACAAACAGCCTGCTATAGAGGCAAATTTGGTGGCTGAATCTGTAATTTCAGATCCCACTTATGGCATGCGAGGTTGGATCACCTCAACTCCTGAAGCTTGGTTAAAATGCATTCCAAAACATAGTGGTTGCTCTCCCACCCAATGCATGCACCTATTAAACATGTTTGTGAGGGATGCTTGTTGGGCAAAATGCATCGTTTCTCATTTACAAAGGATGGCACAGTTGGTGCATCCAGGAAGCTTCACCTTGTGCATAGTGATGTGTGCGGGCCGATGCATATAGCATCTCGTGGGGGCTACCTTTACTTTTCCAACTTTGTGGATGACTACACTAGATTTGCTTGGATATATGGCATGAAGGCCAAATCTGATGTGTTCGCATGCTTCAGACATTGGCTTGCCATGGCTGAAAATGAATCAGGGAACAAGCTCCTTACTCTACGCATTGACAAGGGGGGAGAGTATGTCTCGTCAATTCTCTGATTTTTTGGCAGCTCGGGGTATTATTCATCAATGTACAGTGCCTTAAACTCCGCAGCAGAACGGGTTGGCAGAGAGGAAAAATTGGTCAGAGATGGAAATGGGCACGTGCATGCTCAAAGGAAAGTCTTTGCCAAATAAGTTTTGGTTGGATCTTTCATGTGCTCCAACTATGTGCTCAATCGGGCACCCACAAAGGCATGGAAGACTATCACACCTTACGAGGCATGGCACGGTCGCAAACCTGAAATTTTTCATATGCAGGTGTTCAGGTCATTGGCTTATGCTCATGTGCCATCTCAGCTGAGGCACAAGCTTTGAAGACAAGGCTGGAAAAAGCATTTTCATTGGTTATAGCATAAAGAGCAACGGGTATAGGTTGTATCACTGATCAGCCTAGCATGGGCAAGGTCATTGTCAGTAGGGATGTTGTATTTGCTGAAAATGTGCCTTCACCTTGGCTGGAATGCAAAAAACAGCCTACTGTTGATTCCTTAGATGTCTGATATACATTGTTGCCTCTCTTTCAGTCGCCCACAGATCCAGTGCAGCCAGTGCAGAGTGTCGTGCCATATACTTCTAGTAGTGCAAGTGCCCATCCTCCACCTGTAGCTCCTACTCAGCCTGATATGCTTTTAGTTGATGATCATGCTATTGAGCAAGCAGATGCACAGAAGAGTGCTGTCATTAGACAGCAAAAATCAGTCCCGGGATGGCTTTTGGACACACTTAGGGACAGCAAACAAGTTGAGCCTTTGCCTGCCCACACTAGAGGTGCACATAAACAGATGCATGGCAACTATTTGGCTGTATCTTTGGTTGCTATTGCTTGCAATGAGGAACCTTTATGTCACAAGGATGCCTTTGACAGCAAGGAATGGATGGATGCCATGAAGCCTGAGCTTGAATCCATTCATGCAAACAACACTTGGGAGTTGTGTGACTTGCCAGCAGGCAAATGTGCCATTGGCACAAAGGGGGAGGTGAAAAGGAAAGCTGATGGCAATGTTGACCGCCTCAAAGCCCGCTTGGTTGCAAAGGGATATGCACAGCAGCACGGCATCGACTTTGAGGAGACCTTTGCTCCCACCTCACGCATTACTACTATTAGGTGTGTTATTGCTATGGCATCTCATCGGCATTGGGAGGCCCATCAACTGGACATCAAGATTGCCTGCCTTCATGGTGATCTTCACGAAGAGGTCTATGTCACTCAGCCACCTGGTTTTGAACAATTAGGTTCTGAAAATATGGTTTGCCGGCTCAGAAAATCCCTCTATGGCTTGAAGCAGGCACCTCGGGCATGGTATGCAAAGATACATGCATTTTTGACAGCCCGTGGCTTTCAAAATAGCCCAACCGAGGCCATGTCCAAAAGAGTGCATGAGAATTTTTATTTCTGATTTTATATGTGGATGACATGCTTATCACTGGGCCAAATATGGAACAAATTGCAGATTTCAAGGCTGATTCACAGTAGTCTTTTGCCATGACAGGTTGCACTATTATTTGGGCATACAATTGGCATATGTTGAGGGGCACATGTCACTGTGCCACCATGTGGAGCAGCCCCCAATGTCTGAAAGAGTGATCTGCAAGAAGTGATGTGCTTGGAAGCACGACTGTCGAAGCACCAATCTGACTTAGAATATAAGACAGACAAGGCTGTAGCATGCTTCTCTGGATGGTACTCACATGTCACTATGAAAGCCCACTCATGGTAAGCAATGTTTGCTGCCTCACGACCATGATCTGGGGCAACAGCAATAGTAGTGACAACAAGTCCCTTTTGCTGCTTTTTCTTTTCAGAAGAGATGCGCTTGTGACATTCAGAAATGTCATGTCCTAGCCTCAGGCAATAATTACAGCGTTTGCTGTTTTTCTTCTTTGCATCAGAGGGGGCAGAATTAGATGAGTGTCCAGCAGTACATGAGCCTCCCAAAGGCTTGGGTTTCCTATAATTTTGCCCGTTCTTTCCCTTATTTTTGTGATTAGTGACAAAAGAATGATTAGCAATTTGAGAGGCAACATGATTTATGCGACTCTGCTCTTCCTGCAGGAGAAGGAAAACAAGCTGGTCGAAAGTAAAAGTGTTGGGATTGCCCATGGCAGCCAACCTCAATGTAGTAGCAAACCCCTGGTAGGACTCAGGAAGTCCATTAAGTGTCGTGGACACTACTTGAGCATCTGAAATAATTTCATCCACGTTAATGAGCTGCTCTTGAAAATCCTTTACTTTTGTGATGTATGCATCCATGCTGTCCCCCTCTTCCATTTTGACATTCTCCAATTGCCTGCATAAGAAAGCAACACGTGCCACATTGCAAACCTAGTAAAGGTGAGCCAAGATGTCCCACACAGCCTTTGATGTTTTGCAAGACCGAATGTGAGAAATGATGTGTCTCTTGACTGAAAAAGCAATGATAGAATGTGCTTGGGCATCTCTACCATCCCATCTGGCATGTTCGGGTGTAGGAGGTGTGGCTAGAGTAGTAGTAGATCCAGAGGTGGCCGTAACAGCTGTACTAGCGGTGGCAGTAGATCCAGAACTGGCTGTAGCAGCTGCAACTGCTGTACCAATAGCAGAAGTGGATGCCACAGAGGAAGGTCGAAGATCCGATACTAAGACAATATCCCAAAAAATTTTGGCAACCAGCAAATGTTTCACCATGTACGACCACATGGGATAATTGGGTCCATCGAGCTTGTCCTCGGCTGAAAACATACACATCCAATCGTTGCTTCCCATGGCAAAAATCAATCCCTGAAGAAAAAATGTGTGCTCAAGAGTAGCCACAAGGCTTTCACTGCAAAATGAGCTGGCTGTCCTCAAATCACAGAAAATGTCAGGCAGTGACCAACCAGAAATTGACTGCTCAAACAATTATTTTTATGGAGAAAACACAAAACAAAACAAGAAGTTAAAACCCTATAAATATGAAGAGCAACAATCATTGGGAAATGGAAATTGAGGATGACACCTCATGTGTGTACCCCGTAGTATCAAGAGTTTGGTCGATACAACAAGTATTGCACTGAGTGGCACAAAAACCTCATTCTTTGAGCACAAGGATGGAGACTTTGGAAGATGCCCTACAATAACAATCTCTCTCAGCAATTGTAGGCCAACGAGGGATAGGAAGGGTCACATAGAGCTATTCATACATTGACACATAGACCCTCAAAAAAGTATAAGGAACGGAGCATTTGCCATTTGCAAAGCTCACACTGACATATCGTCCACAAAGACACACACATGTTTGTCCATTTTGCAGAAGATAGTAGATTAGACAACAAAAGGATAGTGTAGCTCCAGGTTCCCTCGACAGTGTATGGCAACGAGGGATCCATCCAAATTCTGAGCTTTCCTCAGAGGAGACCACCAAAGACGAGGAGTCACTCTAGACATAGCCCAACGAGTCTAGAGATCGAGGAGACCACGTCCCCTAGGGACCACAGCATGAGACAGCTCGACAGACATAGATCCGAAGTACCTTCACAGCTCACTGGAGAGCCACCACGGTGCCAAGCTTTGGCTTTTGAGTCCCACCTCTCATTTTGCTTCAATTTGTATTTGATTATTGGTTCAAAGCTTGAGCTCTTTATCTTAGCATAGCTTAGTATCACAAAGGACCCTAGTGTGAGCTTTTTATGGTGGATAAGGATTTGAATACTGTAGCTACAATCCTTATGACTTGAGGGAATTTGCCTCACATACTCGTGAGATGTTGACTTTCAACGTCTCGGCACCCATGTTGCCCACCATTAGGCAGGGTCCACCAGCCTCCACTCCAGTCCAAGTACATTTTGACCATGCCCTTGACACGGTGTACATGAGTCACCTATCTCGTGAGCTGCCAAACTCTCTTGGAGACTATGCAGACCTTGCCCATGCTTCAGACACCTTAGTATCAGTGGTTCAGGATGTTGAAGTCAGATCCTTCCCCACATCCCGATCTACCTCACGCTCCCCAGCAGGGAAGATGCCCCAGAATCCATGGTTCGATGATGGGTGCCGAGAGATGAGATCCCATGTCATACGAGAGCAAGCCCTGGGGCCTCTTATGAGGACTGAGGCACAACAAATTATGCATCGAGTGAGAGACGAGCTTTTCTCTCACATCGGATGGATGAGGTTATCAAGTCTTTTCAAGGGGGAGATCCCATCTTTGCATTGGGGCTCCTCTCTGAGGGTAAATCACCCATTCCTATTCAGTTCCTATACTGAGGCACATGGGCAGCGAGTACTAGGGCAGGCAGGTTTCCAACGACAGCACTCCACCCTAGATCGCATTTTTACCTTACGGGCAGCTAGGTCCAGATCCCAAAAAGTCTATGCTTGCTTCGTAGACTTTCGGAAGGCTTTTCACACAATCTCACGCGCCCGATTAATACGGAGGCTTTAGGAGATGCAAATACCACAATCATGATCTGGGGGTGCAATGAGCCTATATGAATCTATCAGAGGGCGGGTACGTGCACCTAGAGGTCTGTTAGACTAGATTGAGAGTACGATTGGGGTGAAGCAAGGATGCCCACTCTCTCCGACCCTATTCGAGCTCTACATTGACGAGATCATGACATTCATTGACCGCCTAGGAGGAGAGGGATCCCTACTTGCAGATTTGATGATACAGATCCTGCTATATGCAGATGACATGGTTCTCAACTCCTCTAAAGTAGGCTTCCAGCAGCATCTTGAGGCTCTAGAGATATTTTGTAAAGAGAGAGACCTAATGGTTAACCTTGGTGAGCCTCGTCACACTGGTTGAGGATCGAGGCAGGGAGAGCAATAGGCACACCTAGAGAGCAGCGGATTTGCAGATTATGCGCAAGGGCAATAGTGGATACAGAAGAGCACTTTCTATGCATGTGCCCGGCTTATTATGAGATCCGAGGATGCTATGACTGCTTCTACTAGGAGGGCAGCAGAACCCCTCTCCCGATTGATCCACTTCTAAGTTCTATCATCAGGTATGTGTTGGCCTCTTTTTGATGGAGATGCGGCGGCTCAAGGAGACTCTAATTCACCAAATTAGACAGCAGGAGGAGACAACTGCATGATGTTCCAACCACTAGGCTGGTTTAGGATAATCACATTTAGTCCAAACCTGGTTTAAGAAATGAAACAAGTAAACTATCCCAAAGCTCAAACCACTGGGCTGGTTTAGGTACCACTGACCTACATTGTATCTACCATGTGTATGATGTGCTCCTCAAACACCTTGCATCCCATCCGCTTCTTATGGATGTCCTTTCTATTTGGAGAAACTCTTGTATTTTTGTGCCAAAACATCGTCACTCTAGCAATAACTTCCACGCTTAGGCTATCTCTCCTTTTCTTGTGTTTTGTTAAAGCCCACAAACTTCTCGGATCGGGGTGATCGTGCATTGCTTCTGCTCTACGTTCAACTGTTGGAGCCATGTTGGTCCTTCTGATTGACAACATCTTTGACATTGTGCACCCAAGCCGTTTCTCCTTTGTTTCAAGGGACACTAACATAGCTAATGTCACCCTCTTTGCAGCTAGTTGATCTAAGTTGTGCACCCCTTTGACTTTCTGTACGCCACTTCTCAAGTTAGAGAGCAACGATCATGAACAGAGACACATCTGATTTTTATGCCTTTGAGTCAGCTCCAAGACACATTGGAATAGAGGACGAGGAGATATCCGGCATGAGGGCAGCTTGGGTCAGTGGACAAAGGCGACACAGTGTCACAAGGGTGTGATTTTTGGCGCATGCATGTTGGCCTACATGTGGGCAGGACCCTGGGAAAACAAGGGGCGAGGTCAAGGGTTGCTCGATGTGCTAGCACCTCTAGCATTTGTGCCTTGAAGGGCAAATGCAAGTTCTAGGTCCAAGAGGGGCCCAAAAAACCTTAGAATTAAGGTTGGTCATTGGTGGGCTTTTAAAAAGGCCCCACTAGAGGGGGCCCTAGGGGCAAATGAAGGCCCTTGGGGGCAATTGGGGCAACCCTTGGCATGGGCTGCCAGGTGGCAAGCCCATGCAGCTCCTTTTGGTAAGGAAGGCTTGGATGGCCTTGGAGCAAGAAAAAGAGGCGACCGGATTTTCACCTAGGAGGGGTGGACGCCGAAAACGAGAGCGGGAGTCCGTACAATGGTACAAAATCGTTCAGGGAGCCGAGTGCAGCCGCGAGCACGGAAGAGCCTTGAAGGGGTGCAACTGCTGAGTACGGACTGTACGGACAGTCCTAACGGAAACATTAATGGCAGCCGTATGTATGGGTGAACAGTAAGGGCTGTTGGCTGTACGGATGGATTACGAGCAGTTTGTTTGCCAAGCTGAGTAGCAGTTGCTGATGTACGGGCTGCACAGACTTCTATAGAGCAGGTTGTATGGCTTGTACGGTCTTTGAACAGTAGCCCGTGGCTGGCTGTACAGAGAGGAGGCCATTGTACAGTAGTTAACCCATGGCTGGCTGTACGGAGAGGAGCTAGCTGAGTTCATTGAAACCCAAAATCTGTGGAAGTCCTTCAACAGATGATCCTTTCCCTATGCAAAGTTCTTGATGACACTGGCTGTGTATAAATGCCTTTTCTTTTTGCTTGGAGCATTTAAGTCGTCAAGCAAGTACTGAGGCAGCTGTGGGGGATTATGTGACCAAGTAATGGTTGCTGGGAATGGTCCTAAGCTGAGTACAAGTGAGAATTGCTTGGCAGGGTGATCACAATGTATGCTTGCAAATATTGTTTGTGCTTCTGAGCACTAGGGGCAGCTCAGTTATGCTTTCACCCATTGTTTGGGTATTCCAGTGGATCAGTGAACACTTGCGATTGACCAGGGAGCAAGTGACCTTGCTTCGGCTGTAGACAATGGCTTCTATATTGAATGCAGGTGTTTGCACTGAGTATGGATGCCAATGGTTATATGGATGTGAGAGCAGAGCCTCACAAGGCTAATGGTTTGTGATACTGAGGCCTACTGTGAGTGGGAAGAGCACTGAATGCAAGTGGGTTTGAATTCATTGTGTATCATATTGCAGGCTTTGGCTGGTAACATGTTCCGTATGGGAATATGTCTTTGGTTTCTCTAGGAGATGAGTCACATGCAGGCTATTTGATCGGTAATGCAAAATCCTATTTTTATGTACTTAGTTTTTGCAAAGGATATTAAGTCTCATGATCCACAATTTGTTTTCTCTAAGCTAGATAAAGAGCGGACAGATTTCCTTAGTAAATTTGGGGACTGTTTTTCTAACCCTTTGCCAGGGGAACTTCCACCTGAAATGCCAGAATATCATGGCATTCATGTAGAGCTAGGTAGTAATCCACTAAACAAGCCACTTTATAGAGTTAGTGTAGCCCAACAAGAAGAGATTATTACCCAGGTGAAGGATTTATTGGAAAAGATGAAACCGGCCTTCAATAATTTAAAGGGCAGTAGAACTAACAAACAACCAGCCAACACTGTTACATCAACAATTCAGTAAATATACACCTAACAGAATCAGAGCTAAAAGTGCCCCTGCAACAAGACAAAGACACAGATTGGCCCCAAACCTTGGCACCCCTTTCGGATAGGCATCCATCTCACTGCAAACACTCGCATAAAACTTGGAGTTGTTGCTGGCAAGCCAAATACTTACATCAACAATTCAGTAAATATACACCTAACAGAATCGGAGCTAAAGTGTTCCTGCAACAAGACAAAGACATAGATTGGCCCCAAACCTTGGCACCCCTTTCGGATAGGCATCCATCTCACTGTAAACACTTGCATAAAACTTGGAGTTGTTGCTGGCAAGCCAAATGGGGTCACACAACTCCCCAGACTACCACAGGTGTCAACTGATTCACTAAAATACCCAAGCAATGGGTGAAAGCATAGCTAGTCTACCTGCAACCTCGGGAACATGAACTTGAACTACCAGCATCCCTGTGGACTACCCTGCCAACTAAGCTTCCCCAAACACAGCTCACAACAAGGAACAAACTGAGTGAGCAACCAACCACTCTTTGGCATCAAGAGCATTACACAGCCCGCTAGGCATTCATAACCAATGCATATTCTCTGTTGAGAATGGCTCCCACCAAACATGGCAAACAAGAATCCATTTCTATTCCAGATGGCTTGTACTCAGCCTAGGATTGTTCCTAGCATCCAATACTTGGTCACACAATTCCCTGCAACTGCCTCAAGTGCCCTCTCAACCACCTACCCCCTCTGAGTAAGGATAGAAGAAAAAAACACACAGCTAGCATCCATGAAAGCGTGGATAAAGAGAAGGTCTATCCACTAGGCATTCTCATGTACATGAAAAACATCAAAAGGACTGGCCAGCTCTTCTGAAATCAGCCCACAAACAGGTCGATATTTCCCTGTAATTGCAGCTAATTAGTATAGCTCTTTTTTACCAGTCTCGCTCCAACAGCTACTACTACTTGGAATAGATGATGATGTCAACCTGTGCTGAAAAGACCAGCAGTCTAGTCCAGTGGGCTCACAACCTTAGAGCTGGGCTCTGTGCACAGCCAAGACGTCCCGAAACCACACTCAGCTTGTAGGTGCAGCCAAAT
Source organism: Dipteris shenzhenensis (assembly GCF_047967505.1). Lineage (NCBI taxonomy): Eukaryota > Viridiplantae > Streptophyta > Polypodiopsida > Gleicheniales > Dipteridaceae > Dipteris > Dipteris shenzhenensis. The sequence continues at coordinate 43,032,906 of NC_141625.1, forward strand.
GGACAGCTCGACCTCCTGTCTTATGTCGTGTACTCCAGCTACGTACGGGTCCCACAGCACCTACAATATGTTTGACTAAGCCTTCAAAGGCTAGCGCTGGCACCCAACAATTCTCCCGCGAGTAGCTCGTCATCAGCCAAGACCTCCTAGAGAGTACACGCAGGTCATACGATGCCCAAGCGACTCTCTGCTGGTGGTCCGTCAGCAGGGAAGAAACCCTTCTTGGGCAGCCAAACATTCACGACGTCAAGCTAAGGTCATGTGAAGCCTCCATTTGTGCATATGCTTCAGCTCGCACCATAGCTCCACTCACCTCGCCCATCAGCCAGCTGCCTTTTTTCCTTCGCAATTCTTCCTAAGAGCTTCCATGAGCAACTTTGCCAAATTCATTTGCATGGGCTAGCCACATGGCAGCCCACGATTTAATTTGCCCCCTTGGTCTTTAGTTTGCCCCCAATTCTTCTATGTGGTCAGCTCCAATGACCAACTTAAAATTCAATTGCCCTCCCTCTAGGGAGTCCATTCCAATGGCCCAACCTTGGATCCTTAGGGCACTTTGCCCCTTCTTTGGACCCAACCACAATTTTTTCATTACTTGCTACGGGTACTAGCACACCAGGCAACCCATGACTGCTCCTTGTTTTCCCAAGGTCCTGTCCACATGTAGGCCAACATGCATGCACTAGGTGACATACCCCTCTCTTGAAACATGGAAAGCGACCTTGATTGCATCTGAAATACATGCAAAGAGACCATCATGGAAGCATGTAGTAGTAGTACAAACTGACATAGCATATATGATTGTTCAAAACCTAGGATATCAATCCATATACAATGCAATAGTGACTAGTACACTGATCATAGAAGTCCCAAGGCAGATGTATTGTTAGCAAGCAGTACCTCAGATGAAACATACAAAGTCACCAAGCGACCTCTAGATATATGAGCCCATCTGTAACCAGAGATAGAGGTACTACCCCTCTCTTGACCATCAAGCAATGCTCCAGACCTACGCTCTACTGAGCCTGAAGGAGCCACAACCGAAGTTGGCTCAAGCTAAAAAACTTCCAAGTAAAACTACAACAACTGAGGTGTATCTAGCAGATCACCCTCTTCCAGCCACTTCACATACAATGGTGAATGATTCCAAAACTTCACCAGATAGAAACTTTATCTCTAACTTCCCTTGCCTTATGTGTCAATACCTCCTCTGGAACTAAGATCTCATCAAGTTTCTCAACCTCTCGCTACAAACAGAAGACATAACTTTTGGCATATCTCCCTGGAAAGGTTTGAGAAGATTCACATTTCAAGCATTATGAATTCTCCAAAAAACTGGTAGCTTCAATCAATAAGCTACATCATTGATCTGCTAACATACGATGCAAATTCCTTAAGCATCCATCCCTTGACAAAGTTGGCCAAAGAAAGTCTCCACTGCTTTCAATAAAGCATCAGTATATCGATGCCCTGCATGCTAGGCATAAACTGCTTGTGACACAAAGGAAGACAATGCATCATAAGGAATCCATCTCTCAGAGTATGGTGCTCATGTTGCTATCCATCAGACATTTGATCACAGAGCCTTGCAAAATCCCCATCCTCTGCATACTAGTCCTTCATAGCATCCAACTCAGGACTCAACGCATATGCTTCTCAAAAAACCTACTCTAAGTGAGGAAAATATCTCAAGGTCTAGTGATCTGTTTGCACAGTGAAATCAGCCCCTAGCAAGTAATGCTCTAATGCAGAAAGAGCATGAGCCACAGCCAGCAACTCTTTCTCATATGGTCCATTCCAATGGCCCAACCTAAGACCCTTAGGGCATTTTGTCTCCTCTTTGGACCCAACCACAATTTTTACCCCCAAGGCATTGCTTGCTGGGGGTACTAGCACACCATGCAACCCATAACCTTGCTCCTTGTTTTCCCAGGGTTTTCCCCACATGCATGCACCAGAAATCACACCCTCGTGACAAAAGGGGCTTATTCAACCTAGCCGTACAGTTCACCAATGCTGTCAAGGAAACATCAGGTTTCAAAAGTATCCATTGCATACTTCCATGAGTTTGATACAATGAAGAATCAGTATGCACATGATGAGGATTTTACAAGGATTTATGATTAGTTGTCTAATGGTTAGTGTTTTTGTTAGGAAACGCATTATCTATTAGAGGGTCAAGCGTGCCTGGCAGAAGACACCTAGATTGTTGCATCCACTGCCTATTCTAGATAGACCGTGGGAGAACGTTGCTATGGATTTCGTTTTTGAACTTGCTATAGCACCTAGAAGGAATGGTGGTCTATGGACTGTGATATGCAGGTTCAGTAAGCAGGGTCATTTCATTCCGCTGATGAAAAAGATAACAGCAAATCATATGGCAAGATTGTTCATGCTGAACATCTTCACATACCATGGTATGCCTAAGTCTCTCATTAATGACAGAGATCGACGTATGATGAGTTTGTTTTGGAGAGGGCTTTTTGAGAATATAGGCACTACTTTGACGTTCTCATCTTCTTTTCACCCACAAACAGATGGGCAGTTCAAAGAGGCTAATTCCATTGTGCTTAATCTTTTGAAATGCTATGTATCTGAGCGTCAAAAACAATTCCACCAGTAAAGCTCCATTTGAGAAAGTGGAAGGAGGGAAGAAAGTCCTGCCCATTTTGCATACAAAAGACAAGATTTTTGGGGCTGACAAGTATGCCGAGATCATATATGTAGGCTATCAGAAAGTCAAGCAAGCTCTCTAGAAGACTCGGGCAAAACAAAACAAAAGAAACCGACTGATCATCACTGCCCTGCACTAACGTCTCAGCAAAAGGATGGAGGAGGAGCTTGAGACACAATTAGAGGAGTTATTGCACGGTGGTTTCATACGCCCTAGTAATTCTCCACATGCAGCCCCGATCCTCTTTGTCAAGAAGAAGAATAGCACTGCCAGGATGTGTGGATTACCGCCACTTAACAAGGTGATAGTGAAGAGTCGGTTTCCCATGCCACGAATTGATTACATTTTGGAATGCCTACATGGTGTTGGAATGGTCAATTCCCCATCTGTAAGCCCCCCATATGAGGAGAGCATGGGGGGATGTATAGACTGCCACATGGGCAAAGAATGAGGCTGCCACATGAGCTGTCATGTGGACAGCACAAGAGACCTTGTGCAGGAGAGATGGCGGGGGCATGTAGCCCTGAATCTGGCCTGGCAAAACAAAACCTCAGAGCAGGCATACGGCCTGCAACAGGGCCTTGTGAAGAGCGCGATGACATCAGCAGAGTACGGCCCCACTATACGGGGCTGTACAGAGGCTTATTGGATGGAGAACAGGGCTGCTTGAAGCCTGATATAAGGCGAGATCTGCAGTGGCCAAAGGCGCCTGCATGGCAGGGCCTTTGGGCCTTGTATGGAGCCTACAACAGGCCTAGAACAGGGCCAACAGGTGGGCAGAGTGCCTGGGCCTATAGCGGGCTGCCACGTGGCCAGGCAGGTCTGAAGAACAGCCCCCAACCAGGTCGGTTTACAGACTGGGGGGTGTCACGGGGGCGTGAAATTCTAAGTACTTTAATGTACTACAAGACCATGACAACTTTGGTTTTAAAAGTCCAAGCGTGGGCTTAATAATGTGTAATTAAACGCGGTATGGTGTCTAGCACATAAGCGTAATTAATCCCTAGGCCCAAAGGCATTCCAAGGAATTAAAAGAGTGGTTGTTGGGAAATGATGATGTGGCATTTTTAATGAGCCCCCTAGAGGGCCATGTACCTTCAGTGGCCCCCCTAGAGTTCCAGGTGGCTCTAGTGCCTTCTACATGCTCCTTTGCCATTCCTGGATCTTCCTGGGCCTTCTAAACTTCACATGTGTGGTTTTCTCTCTCATCTTCTCCCTTTGTTGAGATTTTGGACTGGTTTTTCAGCCTCCTTCAGCTGAATTCCATTTTTCTTCGTAACTCCTCACTCGTTTGGATTCCTCGACTTTTGCTTGGCCGATTACTTCCCCTCTGCCTCCCCTTCACAGTGATATGCTTTTCCCTCCGTGCGTTTGGTAGAACAGGCAGAGCTAAGTACTTCTTTTGCTGGTCGAATTTGCAAAAGTGGCTTTTTCTGGACCTTTTTGCTTCTACAGTCTACTGGGCCTCTCCTCTTGCACAACTACAACTTTCTATTGAATTTCGAGTGGTCCCACGCGCTGGTTGACTGGTTTTTCTCAGTTTTGGAGGACTTTCCGGCGATGAATCTTCTCCAAAACCTTCTCAACGCAATCCTCTCTGAAGCACGCTTCTTTTGAGCCCAAGAACTCCCACTTTTTCGTAACAGAAGCGCTTCTTTTCACATTTCTCAGTAGAATTCTTGCTGGTCGGCTCTTGTAAATGCTCTTTCTTCATGCCTTTGCACTCCTCTTTGGCTGAGAATGCAAATTGAGGACTTGGTTCGAGTTTTTAGGGCTTGGTGGTTGACTGGTTTTTCTCAGTTTTGGAGGACTTTCCGGCGATGAATCTTCTCCAAAACCTTCTCAACGCAATCCTCTCTGAAGCACGCTTCTTTTGAGCCCAAGAACTCCCACTTTTTCGCAACAGAAGCGCTTCTTTTCACATTTCTCAGTAGAATTCTTGCTGGTCGGCTCTTGTAAATGCTCTTTCTTCATGCCTTTGCACTCCTCTTTGGCTGAGAATGCAAATTGAGGACTTGGTTCGAGTTTTTAGGGCTTGGTGAGTTGTGATTTTGCTACTGCAATTTCTTTTTGCCATAAGCTATTGGTTGGCCTCGTGTGCCGCCTCTTTCTTGGTTCACAGGTGCCCAAGCAGTGCTACATAGGTCATTCTTTTGTTAGGTACTTTGCTGATTTTATTTTGGAGCTTTGTAAAGCTTTGTTAAAGGAACCCAAATGAGAAAGTTTAGAGCAGGTCTCAGTCCAAGAATTCAAGCAGTAGTAAATGCTTTGGGGGCAAAGAACATTCAAGACCTTATGCATTCAGCTTCAGTAGCTAGTCTTGTTCCGTTACAAGATCCATCTACAGTACTATCCTTGCATGCAGGACGTGCTAAAAGGAAGAAAACTGATTTTTCAAAATCAAAAAAGAAAGAGTATCCCAAGGTTGAAAAGAAAGGGTTTCAACCTTAGAAGCCGAGGGGTACTCAGTTTTCAAAGTCATATAAAGGCAAATCCCCATTCACTCCTGAACAGATAGCAGAATTCCGCAGAGATGGGAAATGCTTGAAGTGTGGCAAAGAGGGGCATGTGGCTGCCCAGTGCCCAGAAAAGCCTTCAACTTCTAAGGGAAAAGAGGCAGAGAAGCCACGGGGACCGCAAAAGCCAATGGCAAGAGGAATTCCTGACATACTGGGTCATGTTTCAAACCTAGAAGAACGAGAATTGCTGCTATCATGGGGCAAAGTCAGAGACCAGCAAGCGCTAATTTTATTTGATCCAAGGGCTACTGATAATTTCATATAAGAGGACCTAGCCCTGAGACTGGGAATAAAGACGGAGGAGTTAGGCAGGGCTTTGGATGCCGATCAGATGTTCTATGATAACCCTGTGCCAGTCACTCCCTTGATAGGGAAGCTCCATCTTCATGTACAGAGTTATGTGGATCCAGAAGACTTCTTCATTTCTCCACTGAAACATCACGATGTAGCCTTGGGTATGCCTTGGTTTCATCGCAAGGCAGTGAAGTTGACTCTTCCGGAAAGAGTGCTGGAGTTTGTACATGGGGTAGAGTATATCGTGTGGTTGCTAGGAATAGAGAGGAAACTATTCCCATTGTATCAAATAGTTGTGTTGGAAAAGAAATAAAGTCTGCAGTTTCAGCTTACATGATTTTTGTAAAAGAGAGAGATGTGGAAATGCATGCTGAAATAAGTGAGGCAAATCAGAATAAATTTCAGTTCCTTAAAAATTTTAAAAATTGCTTTTCTGACGCTTTGCCAGGGGAGCTACCCCCTGAGAGACCTGGGGATCATGGCATAGAACTCATTCCTGGCAGCGAGCCACCCAATAGGCCCCCATACAGAATTAGTGCATCGTCAGTTAGGGTTGTTGATTGTCGGGATTGGAATAAAAGGGAGGCGAGAGAGAGCCTAGGTGAATTCATTGTTAGGAAGAGTCTAAGGAGTGAAAGATGGTGCAGCTAGGGAGGAGTGGAGAGGATCTCAAGGCGGGAGGATAAGCACAAGAAGATCTGCAATAGAAGGAGTGCAAGGCTATGGCGGAATTTAGGGGACCCCGAGCACCCGACTGGCTGCATGTAATAGAGTTGGCGTTGAGGAAGGAGAGCAAGGAGAGGTGCGCAATAGAGCTGGGCAGGTCACAATTGGGGCTGAGCAGTATTCGGGACTTGGAAGCTAAAAAAAACAAAAGCCCTTCCAAGTTAGGCGGATGTGCTTTTTTGGAAAGCAAGGCTTTTTAAAAGCCATTATTACTCAGGTGCAGGACTTGTTGTCCAAGGGGTTGATTCTGCCCAGTTCTTCTCTTTTTTGTTCCCCTGTACTGCTAGTACAGAAGAAAGATGGTTCATTCCATATGTGCGTTGATTACCATGCACTGAACAAAATGACCATCAAGAATAGAATTCCTATTCCGCGCATTGACGATGTGCTGGACCAGTTAAATGGAGCTTCAGTTTTCAGCAGGATAGACTTAAAAAGAGTGGCTATCATCAAGTGAGGATATAGCCTCAGGACGTGCACAAGACAACGTTCCGCACTACTTTTGGGTTGTATGAATATCTGGTAATGCCTTTTGGATTGACAAATGCCCCAGCTACTTTCAATAGGATGATGGATCGTATCTTCCGACCCTACAGACAGTTCACCGGTACCTTCTTCGATGACATAATTGTATTTTCTAAATCCGAAAAAGAGCACAAGGAACATCTTGCTATAGTGTTTCAAGAGCTAAGAAATCATCAGCTCTATACAAACAGAAGGAAAAGTGAATTCTTCCTGAAAGAAATCCATTACTTGATGGATCCGGCAAAGATCCATGCCATTCACGAATGGCCAGAGCTGAAAACTGTCCATGAAGTTCGAAGTTTCCTAGGCATGTGTTCTTACTACATAAGATTTATCAGGCATTTTGCAGATATAGACGCTCCACTCCACGATCTTACTAAGAAAAATGCAGCTTTCAGATGGAGAATTCCTCAAAAGACAGCCTTCACCACACTCAAAGAGAAGCTGACTAGAGAGCCAATCTTAATCGTTCCAGATTTGTATCAGCGATTTGATGTGGATTGTGATACTTGTGGGGAATGTGTTGGGGCTGCATTGCATCAGAATGGTCATGTAGTGGCCTATGAGAGCAGGAGACTCCAGGATGCAGAGAGATATTTAGGAATCTATGAGAAAGAGTTATTGGCTGTAATCCATGCCATCCATACATGGAAGCACTATCTTATTTTACTGTTAAGACAGATCACCAAAGTCTGTGATATTTTCTAACTCCAAAACTTTCCGAAAAGCATATGAAAGGAGCAAATATGCTGTCAATGTATCATTTTCAGATTGTCCATACCCTAGGAATTCGGAACAGAGTGGCAGATGCCTTGTCCCAAAGACCCCAGGTCAACAATGTGACTATTGCTTATCATCAAGACCTGGAAGGCATGAGGGAGCAATATACTAATGATGCAGACTTTGGCGAGATTTTACAGCAAATGCAAGAGGGGCAGTCCACCAGTCACTATTCCCTAAAAGATGGGTATCTAATGAAAGATGACTGCTTATGCATCACCCAGGAGATGAGGAAAAAGATTTTGGAGGAATGTCATGCACCTCCCTATGCTGGACATAGAGGATTACAGCAACAACTCTAGCACTAGAGAGGTATTTCTTTTGGCCAGGAATGCAGTCCACCAGTCACTATTCCCTAAAAGATGGGTATCTAATGAAAGATGACTGCCTATGCATCACCTAGGAGATGAGGAAAAAGATTTTGGAGGAATGTCGTGCACTTCCCTATGCTGGACATAGAGGAATTACAGCAACAACTCTAGCACTAGAGAGGTATTTCTTTTGGCCAAAAATGCGGAAAGATATACATCAGTTTGTTACTGAATGCCTTACATGTTAGAAAGTGAGGTATGATAGACGGAAGGCACCTGGCCTACTTATGCCTCTTCCTGTGCCTCAGACACCATGGGAAAGTATTACAATGGACTTCATTTTTTATTTGCCAAGATCAAAGTCAGGGAATGATGAGATTTGGACTATCATTGATAGATTCAGCAAACAAGCTCATTTCATTCCGGTTCGCAAAACCATAAAGGCAGATCATATGGCTAAGCTTTTCATGGCACAGATCTTTAAGCACCATGGTATGCCTAAGTCCATTGTCAGTGATCGAGATCCCAGAATGACCAGTCTATTCTGGAGAGCTTTATTTGACAACATGGGGACGAATCTGAATTTTTCTTCTTCTTTCCATCCCCAAACAGATGGTCAAAGTGAAGTAGCAAATTCTACAGCATTGGATATGCTGAAATGCTACGTGGGTGACCAAGGTTCAGACTGGGAAAAGTACCTACCATTGGTAGAGTTTGCTTACAATAATACAATACACAGCTCTAAAGGAAAGCCCCCTTTGAGGTCATTTATGGGAAGATGATTCTACCACCTATTCTGAGGACCAAGGATGAAATATTTGCAGCTAATCAGTTTGTGAGATACCTCCAGACAGCTTACAACCAAGTCTGGACAGCAATTGAAAGGTCTAAAGAGAAGCATAAAAGAGCTGCAGATAAGCATGGGAGACAGCTAGATCTCAAGGAAGGGGATTGGGTACTTTTGAAGTTCGAGAGAGCTAGGCTCCGCAAGTTTAAAGGCAAACAGAAAGTGTATGCAAAGTTATCTCCCAGATACTATGGCCCTTTCAAGGTTACAGAAAGAATAAATGAGGTTGCATACAGGTTAGCATTGCCAGAGCATTGGAGGATTCACAATGCATTCCATGTGAGTCTTCTAAAGAAATTCCAGGGGCAAGAGCCTACAAAACCAGTATCAGAGGATCCACCAGAAGTGGATGAGCTGAAGGAGGTCCTTCAGCCAGAGCAGATTGTGTACCATACTGTGCGCAAAGCCCCTCATGGCAAGGAGTTTTACAGGTATCTTGTAAAATTAAAGAATTATACGGCATTAGATGCCAAGTGGATGGATGAAGACACTTTGTCCAATCATCCACAGCTTTTGGATGTTTACAAAGAAGCTTTTCAGTTGAGGTCAATTGAATAGAAGCCGAGGGGATGTCACCACAATGTAAATATCCTAAGTCAAAGTATAGTTGACCATTTATTTGATCATAATTAAAGAGTTTTTCTATTGGTCAAAGAATTGACTACGGTCAAGGATACTTGACTTCAGTCAAGTAAGCCTGACTTCAATCAGGAAGACTTGGTTTATTACCAAGAGGGTTAACTACGGTTAACCAGAGAACCACAGAGCTGACTATGGTCAGAGAGTGTTGACTCCGGTCAACAAGACTTCGCATGCGCCAAGAGGGTTAACTACGATTAACCAAGATGTGCAAACTTCGGTTGAAGAGACTTGACTATAATTAAGGCGCCTCGACCCTTGGTCAAAGCTCCTTAATTATGATCAAGAGTGTTAACTTCGGTCAACCAGAGAATAAATATATTTTTTTTTATATTTGTTATGTGTGCACATGTGTTCAGTGGGGACACCCACCGTGACTAGAATTAGTCCACAGTGTATTATTTGCATGCAAACCGCTAACAATTAATGGGTGCCATGGTGGTGCGCTTTAATTAATTGTTGCAGGTACTAGGAAGAGTGATTTTCCTAAGCGCAATGGAGCCTAACACGAGTCTAGGAGGCGGTTCATGTGACCAAGTGCTTCGAAGACTCTAGAGTTGCCCTTAGTGGCATGTAATTAGCAAAGTAATGTAGAAATTGACAAGTGGCTTGTTGCCAAGAAGGGGAGTCTTAGAGCTCATGTAATCATTCATTCACGTTTTGGATTTGTATGAACAGCTTCCACGCTGAACTCATGTATTCCTTCTTCTCTCAAGTAATAAAATCCTTTGAGGGGGTCCAGCCCGACTGTTGTCCTGGGCCCTAGTGTCTCTGTTGAGAGAGGGAGAGAGGGAGAGAAATGATAGTGTCTCTGCTGTCTTTTACGAGTGAGGTTTCAAATCATGCAATGGTTAATGGTTGTGATATATGCTTTGTGAGCTGTAAATAAGTGCTGAAGTGATTAAAGGTTTAGTTCCACAGCCCTCTGAGTGATTAGAGGCCGATTTCAAGGGGGCAGTCTGGTCAACCAAAATTCCCCCTACTGGTCGGTCCTTTCAAGGCCCGGGCCTATAAAAGAGGAGGCGTTTGGCCTCATATCTTCTGGAGCAGCAAACCTGCAGTAGATAGGAGCAGCAGTTAAGGCATTCTTGGACCTACTCCCAGGAGGTGAAGAAGACCTACAGAGAGCTGCAGACTGAGCTAGCTCAGAGATCTAGAAGTGCTTGACATCTAGTAGGAGAACCTTTTGGTATTGTATCTTGCCCTACTTTGTGGACGGACGGAAATATGAAGTGTTGCTTCTATATTTGTCTCTGAGCATTGTCTATTTACAAGCTTGCACATCTATGCACATTAAGTAAAGAAGTTTGTGATTCCACACCTCACACAATACTATCAGTCTTCCGCTATGCGTACCCTCTGTTGGGTCATTTCTAACACATGGGGCCAAGATGTTCTACAAAATGATCTGAAAAGTGGGTGCCATCAGATCCGGATTCATAAGCCAAACATTCCGAAGTCATCCTTTTGCACAAAGAAGGCACAATACGAGTTTGTCGTTATGCCCTTTGGTCTCACGGGAGCACCAGCGACCTTCGGTCGCATGATGTTAAGCCTCTCATCGGTAAAAGTGCTTTTGTCTTTCTTGATAACATTCTCATTTTTCCACGCAGCATGTTTTGCCAGTCCAACAGGTTCTTCAGCTCTTGAAGGACAACAAGTTGTACATCAAAGCCAGTAAGAGTAGCTTCTTTTTGGAGGAGGTACATTATTTGGGCTACATCACCTTTTCGACAAGTGTTCCATTGGACGCAACCAAAGTGAAGGACATCATGGAGTGGGAGGTGCCTACGAAAGCCCAAGAAGTCCGCATTTTCATGGGTGTTTGTCAAGCCTACAAGAAGCACATCAAGGACTTGGCAAAGATTGTGGCGCTATGGACCAAAGAGAGGTGTGAACTGCTCTATAGTAGAGATCTCAATATAGTAGTCATCTAGGATTATTGTTCTATACCTAGCACGTTGGCTCAAAGTTTTGTGCTCTATTGAGAGCTGTTGTTTCCACTTTTGTGGCTGAATGAGGTCTAAGTTATCTCTCTCTTCTTCTCTTCTATCTGTTCTATCTCTATGCGAGTGTATCTAGAGTGATTAGAAAGGGTTTCTAGGACTATTCTGCTGCCTGAGGTTTGAGTGATTCATACTTGTTTCTCTGACATGGTATCAAAGCCCACATCTGATCCGTTGTTCTCACTCTTAAGGAAGGAGTCCCTCCACGTTCAAAGATGACCCCGATTCAAACGAAAGGTGTGTGCTGCAAGTTTGTTGTTCATTAGTATGTGATTCTCAGAAGCTATGATGACAAAGGGTTCGAAGACTTCTGGAGGTGGTTCTTTGACTTTTCGAGGGGGTGCTGACCCCATTCCTTCGATTACTATTTTCGAGGAGGTGGTTCTTTGACTTGGACAGAGCAAGCTTGTGGATGCTTGTTTGAGCTGCCCAAGTGGTATTGGAAACTTGTAGAAGCCTGCAAGAGATCAACTCGCTTCAGTTGTTCAGAAAGTGGACTCAAGCCAGGTTGCATTGCTGGTACTTGGGATGCTTCAAAAGCATCGTTCCCACAAGTTTCACAAACGGGGAAACGAAAACGGGCGAGAAACTGTGTTTTCAGAGTTTCGGTCACCAGAAGAAACGATGGAAACGGAGTTTCGGTTTTTAAGGTTAATAAAACATTATTTATATATATATATAATATTTTAATACATATGTCATACAACAAGGCCTGAGAGGACAACAAGGAGGAGAGCAGAGGACAAGGGCTGAGGAGAGCAAGGAGAAGAGGGCAAGGGCTGAGGAGAGCAACGAGGACATGCTCGAGAGGAGAGCAAGGAGGAGGGCCAGCGAGAGGGGGGTTGTAGGATGAGAGGAGATCAAGACGAGAGGTTGGAGAGGGAGAGCAAAAACTGCCCTACCCGCCAATGGTGTTCTTACTCAGTGGTTGAGGCGGGTGTGCGTGTGGTGTGTGTGCTGGTACTTTTGCTTCTATAGCTGAGCATCGGTGTCTACAAGCTCTTACATTGCTGCTCTATATATACGTTTCCCTGGCTAGGCTCCAGAGGCACAGCAATGCAACACACACACACACACAAAACTGACCTGTCCGAAACGTCGTTTCTGGTTTCAAAAATGGCGAACCGTTTTGGGTACCTAGAAACGCCGTTTCTGGACACTATGTTCCAAAGCTTCATGATTGATTTGATAAGACAGAGGACAAGGCCTCTGACATTTGAGGAGTTGCGCAGGAGGCGGCTAGATAGAGGCTCTATGAAACAACAACGAGGAAAAAATCAATCCCAGCTAAGGACAAGCTAAAGAAGACTCCAAGGGTGACAAGTCTAGGGATGCAGAAAAGAAGAAAAGGGCCTGGGACAAGAAGTATTTCTACTGCGAGAAACTTGGCCACTTTGCAAAGGACTGCCGGAAGAAGAAGGCAGATCAAAGGAAGAACAAGGAGTGTAAGTCCAAGGAGGCGGCCAAATCTGAATCAGCCAATGTGACTACAGGAGAGCTTTTGAGGTCATTGAGCATTGCTCGGCTTTTGCGGTGAGTGAAGGCAAGCAAGGCTGGTATGTGGGCGGTTGAGCTTCACGACACATTGCCAACAAGAAATCATGGTTCAAAGCCATGGAGCATGCACACACAAACTCGACAATTCCATGCATAACAACCTCAAGAGACAAAGAGGTAAACTCTGGTGTTCTTTATGTGCCTACTCTCTGTAAGAACTTGCTATTTGTGAGTCAGATGCCCAAGAACAAGATGAAGGTAGAGTTCGATGACAAGAGGTCATGGTACGATCCAAGGCAACTGGAGAGGTCGTGGCTCAAGGAGTCGAAGAGACTGGACTGTACCGGATCAACGCACTTTTGGTCCATGGTAAAAAAGGAGGCTCCAAGCTATGGCATGAGAGATTCAGTCACATCAACTACAGGACATTGTCAAAGATGCAAAAGTCAAAGATGATGGATAAACTTCCAACAATTACAGGCATAGATGAGGTCTGCAGCAGGGCTTGCTTGGAGGGCTAGCAACACCAAGATTCATTCCCAAGGAGGCTGCAGTTGGAGCACTCTTATTTATGCAGGCCCAATCAACAAACTCATTTGCACGTTCTCGCTACTTTCTGACTTTTATTGATGATTGTAGCCACATGATTTGGGTGTACTACTTAGCTAAGACATCTCAAGCATTTGATAAAAATCAAGGAGGGGGAAGTAACGAAACGACCCAGATAATCAACCCGCTTTCCAAGCGAATTCTCGCGGAGTCATCCTTCCCAAGGTAGAAAAGGAGTCAAGGAAGCTTTTAAAGATGTTATGCACTGACCGCGGGGGTAAACATCTCACACTTTCTGTAAGAAGCACGAAAGCAAAAGACAGCTAACTACAGCCCGCACTTCTCAGCAGAATGGGTTTGCAGAGAGGAAGGACCGTGTGATAGTGGGAATGGGGTTGGGTTGACCATGATGAGGGGGAATAAACTCCCCAATGCCTATTGGGGTGAAGTGCTTAATACAGCCGTGCACATCTTGAACCCGTTGACAACGGAGGCACTTGAAGACAAAAAACCTTATGAAGTCTATTATGGTAAGAAACCTATTATTTCACATTTAAAGGCTTTTGGTTCTCACGCCTATATACATGTGCATAAGGATGAACGGACGAAGCTGGATTCCAAGAGCTGAAGTGTATATTTGTCAGGTACAGTGAGGAGTAGAAAGCATAGCGTCTCTTTGACCACACAAGAAACAGATCCTCATCAGCACAGATGTT